>NC_092151.1:40908916-40913916 GCF_045791955.1 Oncorhynchus clarkii lewisi
TGTCAAATAGTGTGAGTCCTGGGGCTGGAGATTGGTCCAACATGTCTGCTAATTCATTGATATAAATGTTGAAAAGATTTGGACTCAAATTGCAGCCTTGTCTCACACCTCAACATTGTGAAAAAAATTCTGTTCTTTGGTTTTTGATTTTTATTGCACACTTGTTTTCTGTGTACATACATTTTATTAAGTCATACACCTTACCACCAAGCCCACTTTGTAGAATTTTGTAGAATAGCCCTTCGTGCCAAATCGAATCAAATGCTTTTTTAAAGTCAATAAAGCAAGCAAAGATTTTGCCCTCTTTTTTTTGGTGGACGTGTTTATTAATTAGTGTGTGTAAGGTGTATGTAAATATGGTCAGTAGTGCGATGGTTAGGGAGAAAGCCAATTTGACATTTACTTATTACATTTTTTTCTTGAAGAAAGGTTTGAATTCTTGAATTCAAAATGTTACAGAAAATCTTTCCCAAGTTACTGTTGACGCAAATTCCCCTGTAATTATTGGGGTCTGATTTGTCTCCACTTTTGTGGATAGGGGAGATGAGCCCCTGGTTCCAGACATCAGGGAAGCAGCCAGAAGTTAAAACCATGTTGAACAATTTAAGCACAGCATTTTGCAACTCAGGTGTGCTGTTTTTCAGCATTTCATTTCTGATGTTGTCTACACCACAAGCCTTTTTTGATTTAATAGATTTTAGCTTTTCATTTAGTTCTTGTTGGGTTATTGGGTAATCTAATGGATTTTGGTTGTTTTTAATGACTGATTCCAGGATGTTCAATTTTTCTTTAATTTCTAATTGGTTCTGTTGTAAGTCTTTTTGTGGGATGTTTTTGTATAGATTATCAAAGTAAGTTTTCCAAATTCTTACATCTTGTATGGCTAATTCTTGTGGCTTTGTTGTGCTTAAATTGTTCCACATGTCCCAGAACTGATTTTGGTCAATTGCGTTTTCAATTTCATCAAGTGTCTTGTTGGTATAATTCAATTTCTTGCATTTCAGTGTTTGTTTATACTGTTTCAGAGTTTCAAAGTATTCATATCGTAGCTCTGGGTTGTTTTGCTGCTTATGTTTTTTGTTTGACATTTGTCTTAGGTGTTTTCTAATTGTTTTACATTCATTATCAAACCATTTGTCAGAAACATTTTGATTTTTGCTTCTGATGTTGCATTGCTTTGGTTTTCTCAAATTTGCTTTCGATGCTGCTTTTTGGAATATGCAGTTGATGTTTTGGGTAGCTGAATTGACACCATCTTTATTGTTTTGGTACTGTGAGTTATTGAAAAACTGTATAGAGTTCATCATTTCATTTGAGTTCAATGTTTCAATGAATGTCTCTGCACTGTTTGGAGCCCATCTGAACGATTGGTTTATGTTGTAAAGTTTATTGGGCTGTTTTTTTGAATGAATATTGCCGGTTAATTTCTTCAGAAACACGTTGATCTGACTGTGATCTGACAATGGTGTCTGTGGTCTGACAGTGAATGCACTAATGGAGGAGGGGTCAATGTCAGTGATGGCATAATTGACTACACTTGTCCCAAGAGCTGAGCAGTAAGTAAACTGACCTAAAGAGTCCCCTCTGATTCTACCATTAAGCATGTACAGGCCTAAGGCTCGACAGAGATGTACTAACTCTTTTCCATTTTTGTTCAGTATTTGGTCAGGACTGTTTCTATTATTTATAATAGGGCTACTGTACAAGGAGGGGTGTCCAAATATGTGGTGGTTACCTCCCGCATCAGTGTAGTCAGGCTCAGAACCTGTTCTTGCATTGAAATCTCCACAAAGAAGCACTTTACCCTGCGCCTGAAATGTAATGATTTCTGTCTGGAGATTGTCAAAAAACTGATCATCATAATATGATGAATCTGAAGGAGGAGCATAAGCTGCACATATGTATACATCATTGTCACAATAGATTGTACCTTTGTTAAGTTTTAGCCAAATGTGAGTGGTACCTTTTTTCATTTCATTCAGTGCTAAGTCCTGCTTATGCCAAATGATGATTCCACCTGAGTCTCGGCCCCGTTTAACATTTTTATGTTTGATTGATGGTAGTAAACTTTCTCTATAGCCTGAGGGACACTGAGTATCTATGTCTCCACGACACCATGTTTCCAGTAGGATTATGATGTCCTGTCCCTTGATGTTTTTAATCAATTCTGGATTTGTTGTTTTATAACCAAAATGTGAAGAGTATAGGCCCTGGATATTCCAAGAGCTGATAGTTAATGATCTCATTTATAATAAGTGATATTCATTGGTTTGAGTAAAGTACATCGAGGAAAAAAAAAAAAAAAAATACTATATATATATATATACACACATACATACATACATACATACACACACACACACACATATACATATATATACATACATACATGCACATATACACACATACATACATACATGCACACACACGCGCACACACACACACACCATTACATATAATAATTATTATAATACCGGTGTCAATACATTTAGGAATATTTGTAAACAAATTAATAAGAATGGAATAAGATTGCACCGTACTTATTTTATGTGCAATCTGCAACCCTGTGTGTTTGTGTGTGTGTGTGTGTGCGTGTGCGTGCCCGTGTGTGAATTAAAAGGACTGTCTAGCTCAGTAGTCTGCATATTAGTTGCAGTAGTTGGCGCACCTCTCCTATCTCTGATTGTTCTAGGGGTCTTCTGCCAGAGGTTACCTCAGCATATGTAGGCTGACGATCTGACTGATACATGGTGTGGACTGCATCATGTGGTCTACTTCCCTGAAGGGCAGTGTTCTGACCGACCCTGGAGTAGTGGTCAGAGCTGTGTTGTGATGGGCTGGGTCTAGTAGAGCTGTGTTGTGATGGGACAGGTCTAGTAGAGCTGTGTTGTGATGGGCCGGGTCTAGTAGAGCTGTGTTGTGATGGGCCGGGTCTAGTAGAGCTGTGTTGTGATGGGCCAGGTCTAGTAGAGCTGTGTTGTGATGGGCCGGGTCTAGTAGAGCTGTGTTGTGATGGGCCAGGTCTAGTAGAGCTGTGTTGTGATGGGCCAGGTCTAGTAGAGCTGTGTTGTGATGGGCCAGGTCTAGTAGAGCTGTGTTGTGATGGGCCAGGTCTAGTAGAGCTGTGTTGGGATGGGCCGGGTCTAGTAGAGCTGTGTTGTGATGGGCCGGGTCTAGTAGAGCTGTGTTGTGATGGGCCAGGTCTAGTAGAGCTGTGCTGTGTTGGGCCTGGTCTAGTAGAGCTGTGCTGTAATAAGCCATGTCTGGCTCTTTTCTCCTCGGGATGGTGGAGGTACTTTTGTTTCAGAAGGTGGGGCGGGGGACCTTTGTTGCTGGGGTGATGGGTGTGTGGGTCCCTGCCAAGTGTTCCATCTTTTAGGTCCTTGGCAAAGGTTCTGATACTGTCCTGATCAAGATGTATATTATCATATAAGTGTTGACATGTCAGAGTGGGGTGGTGAGCCGTTCTGACGTTGAGCAGTGAGGCACAGTCCACAGTGATCTGTTGATTTATTTTGTCGATCAACTTTCCTGGGAAGTCTTTTCTTGGTAGGAGGGTGGACACAACTATATTGGTTGTTGGGAACATAGCCTGTGCCCGTTCTGCCACTCTTCTCACTGCCCCAGATACATTTTCACCTTTGGCATGAAGGTCGTTTGTGCCAGTGTGGATGATGATGTTGTCAGGGGTGTCAATCCTGGTCTGACTGAGTAGCTGCATTGCACTCTCAGTTGTAGGACACCAGAACTTATACACCTGGTGTCTAGGGAATAATCTTTCCTGGACTAAGAACTTCCCATTTGAATCAATTAGGATTGCAGTTGTGGGTGATTGTCTGGGTGGAGCAGACTGGGAGGCTGGTATTCTGACCTGGGCTGGAGCAGACTGGGAGGCTGGTAGGTTAACCTGGGCTGGAGCAGACTGGGAGGCTGGTATTCTGACCTGGGCTGGAGCAGACTGGGAGGCTGGTATTCTGACCTGGGCTGGAGCAGACTGGGAGGCTGGTAGGTTAACCTGGGCTGGAGCAGACTGGGAGGCTGGTATTCTGACCTGGGCTGGAGCAGACTGGGAGGCTGGTAGGTTGACCTGGGCTGGAGCAGACTGAGAGGCTGGTAGGTTGACCTGGGCTGGAGCAGACTGGTAGGCTGGTGCAGTGTCATCCGGCTGTGTAGTGGAGGCCATGCTGGTCTCAGGTTCTGCTTGTGTTGTACCAAGCTGGTGGACATGTTCTCTAGAACTCTAGGGTGTCAATGTACCTCTCTTTTTGTTCGAGCTCCTTTCTTGTTGTGCTCAGATGGTCTCTGAGGTCATCATTTGTCTGACTCAGCTTGTCCATTCTGCTTTCTAATTTAGCTATAGATGCTCTGCTCTCCTCCCTGAACTGTTTCATCTCTTCTTTGAGTTTCTGGACAGTGTCCTCCTCTTGAAGCTTGTTCTCTCTGAGTTCTATGACCTCTGCTTCGACTAGAGAGAGGGTGTTGTGGAAACGTTGCATAGCAGGTGTTCTTATTGAAATTGACATGTCCTTGACTCTGTCTGCTGCAGGTGAGGTAGGTAAAGGGACATTGAGGGCTTCCTGCTGGGTCACAGAGACCATTGGGGTCTGCTTTTCTCCATCTCCCTCCTTGACTTTTTCCTCATTTTCTGAGATGATGTCAGCGTCTGCTTTTAGGGTAGCAAACCTATTCTCAAAAGCCTGGAGGCTTGAATCATTGCCTTGTATCAATACAGTTCCATTATTATATAAGTTTATTGTTTGATATGTGTTGCTCTGGTCAGTTTCTTCAAAAATGCTGATCTGACATCCTTGGCTGATGCCCCTCTTTTTTGAGAAAGGGAAATGGTTGCAAATAACCTTTTTCCATATGTTCCCTCGATTGGTATTACAAATTAAATTTGCTCTTGTTTTGTAACTGGTAAGATCTGCAAACAGGCATTCATGGTTCTGTCCCATCAACAAACCTTTGAAACTTTTCTTAGCTTTCTCTGTTTGGATGTC
>NC_092151.1:40918916-40936416 GCF_045791955.1 Oncorhynchus clarkii lewisi
TCTCTGCCTCTCTCTGCCTCTCTGCCTCTCTCTCTCTCTCTCTCTGCCTCTCTGCCTCTCTCTCTGCCTCTGCGTCCCCTCTGGCTTGCCTCTCTCTCTCTCTCTGCTCTCTCTCTCTCTCTCTCTCTCTGCCTCTCTCTCTCTCTCTGCCTCTGCCTCTGCCTCTCTCTCTCTCTGCCTCTCTCTCTGCCTCTGCCTCTGCCCCTCTCTCTCTATGCCGCTCTCTGCCTCTCTCTCTCTGCCTCTCTCTCTGCCTCTCTCTGCCTCTCTCTCTCTCTCTCTCTGCCTCTGCGTCCCCTCTGGCTTGCCTCTCTCTCTAGCTCTCTCTCTCTGCCTCTCTCTCTCTCTCTGCCTCTCTGCCTCTGCGTCCCCTCTGGCTTGCCTCTCTCTCTCTCTCTGCCTCTCTCTCTCTCTCTCTGCCTCTCTCTCTCTGCCTCTCTCTCTCTGCCTCTCTGCCGCTCTCTGCCTCTCTGCCTCTCTCTCTCTCTCTGCCTCTCTGCCTCTGCGTCCCCTCTGGCTTCCCTGTGACACTCCACTAGCCTCTGTCTCTATCAATCTATTAATCTGTTGGGCTGGAGTGATTATGCCCCCCTCCCTCTCTCTCTCTCTCTCTCACTCTCTCTCTCTGCCTCTCTCTCTCTCTCTGCCTCTCTCTCTGCCTCTCTCTCTGCCTCTCTCTCTGCCTCTCTCTCTGCCTCTCTCTCTCTCTCTCTGCCTCTCTCTCTCTCTCTGCCTCTCTCTCTCTCTCTGCCTCTCTCTCTCTCTCTCTCTCTCTCTCTCTGCCTCTCTCTCTCTCTCTGCCTCTCTCTCTCTCTCTGCCTCTCTCTCTCTCTCTGCCTCTCTCTCTGCCTCTCTCCCTCTCTCTGCCTCTCTCTGCCTCTCTCTGCCTCTCTCTGCCTCTCTCTGCCTCTCTCTGCCTCTCTGCCTCTCTCTCTCTGCCTCTCTGCCTCTCTGCCTCTCTCTCTCTGCCTCTCTGCCTCTCTCTCTCTCTCTCTGCCTCTCTGCCTCTGCGTCCCCTCTGGCTTGCCTCTCTCTCTCTCTCTCTCTCTGCCTCTCTCTCTCCTCTCTCTGCCTCTGCCTCTCTCTCTATGCCTCTCTCTGCCTCTCTCTCTCTCTGCCTCTCTCTCTGCCTCTCTCTCTCTCTCTCTCTCTCTGCCTCTGCGTCCCCTCTGGCTTGCCTCTCTCTCTCTAGCTCTCTCTCTCTGCCTCTCTCTCTCTCTCTGCCTCTCTGCCTCTGCGTCCCCTCTGGCTTTGCCTCTCTCTCTCTCTCTCTCTGCCTCTCTGCCTCTGCGTCCCCTCTGGCTTGCCTCTCTCTCTCTCTGCCTCTCTGCCTCTCTCTGCCTCTCTCTGCCTCTCTCTGCCTCTCTGCCTCTCTCTGCCTCTGCCTCTCTCTCTCTCTGCCTCTCTGCCTCTGCGTCCCCTCTGGCTTCCCTGTGACACTCCACTAGCCTCTGTCTCTATCAATCTATTAATCTGTTGGGCTGGAGTGATTATGCCCCCCTCCCTCTCTCTCTCTCTCTCTCCCTCCCACACATGCTCTACCCCTCGAGCAGCCTTCCAACCCCTCTCTCCCATCTCTACTTTCCTCACTCAACCCCCCCTCTCTTTCTCACTCTACCTTTTTCCCCTCCCTCCCTCCATTCTCTCTCTCCTCTGCTATTAGACAGAGTTGTGTAACGAAGTGCGGTGCTGTGTTTTTAATCTGCCTTACACTAAGCCACCTCAGTCATGTGACTCCCTTAACTCGTTCCTGTCTGTCTGTGTGTGTTGCCATGCTGCCTTGTCTCTTGGGAGGCTTGGGCAGACCTCTACTGAAGGAAACGTTGTTTATATTTTGTTTTGTCATTACTTGGACACTGATTGGATGCTGATGCTTGATGCCTGGGCCTTGCCGATTGTGGAATTGCATCGTTAGCAGACTGCTGTTACTGCACCTCTACAGTGAATAGGGACATTGACTTTCAGGAATAACTTTTGGCATTTAGTATGGACGTTACTGGGAAGTGGCTAGAACATTGGATATAATGTGGACTTGTAAAAAAGATCAATATTTGATTAGTAGGTAAATGTTTTGATATATCTGATTCAGGGCTGAATGGTGACTGAGGACATATACACACACAAGATGTGGAGAGGAAGTGTTGTCTTGATTGGATTAAGGATTTATATGTGATTGTTATTCAGTGTCAAGTATTCTCTTCTTACCCTTGCGTGTGTGTGTGTGTCATCACACAGACATCTGAGACTACTCATAGTTCTCACCACATAGACTTGACCAAATCAAATACTACAAGGTTTCCTCTCACCCAGTGTAACTCTTTTCCCTCCTCCTACAGGTCTGAAAAATGATGCTTTCCATCGTGGCTGTTTGATGCTGCTGCTGCTTGGGTAGAGCGGCTCGTTGAGACGACTCTCTGCCCCCCCCCAGCCCCCTGTTACCCCCACCCACCAGCCACCATGTTGATCAAGGAGTACCGGATCCCCATGCCCATGAGCGTGGAGGAGTACCGCATCGCCCAGCTCTACATGATCCAGGTGGGTGGTTACTGGCTAGCATAGAAAATACAGCACACAGAATACATATACAGTTGAAGTCGGAAGTTTACATACACCTTAGCCAAATACATTTAAACTTAATTTTTCACAATTCCTGACATTAAATCCAACTAAAAATTATCTTTCTTAGGTCAGTTAGGATCACCACTTTATTTTAAGAACGTGAAATGTCAGAATAATAGTAGAGTGATTTATTTAGGCTTTTATTTTTTTCATCACATTCCCAGTGGGTCAGAAGTTTACATACACTCAATCAGTATTTGGTAGCATTGCCTTTAAATTGTTTAACTTGGGTCAAATGTTTTGGGTAGCCTTCCACAAGCTTCCCTCAATAAGTTGGGTGAATTTTGGCCCATTCCTCCTGACAGAGCTGGTGTAACTGAGTCAGGTTTGTAGGCCTCCTTGCTCGCACACGCTTTTTCAGTTCTGCCCACAAATTTTCTATGGGATTGAGGTCAGGGCGTTGTGATGGCCACTCCAATACCTTGACGTTGTTGTCCTTAAGCCCTTTTGTCACAACTTTGGAAATTTGTTTAGGATCATTGTTCATTTGGAAGACCCATTTGCGACCAAGCTTTAACTTCCTGACTGATGCTTCAATATATCCACATAATTGTACTACCTCATGATGCCATCTATTTTGTGAAGTGCACCAGTCCCTCCTGCAGCAAAGCACCCCCACAACATGATGTTGCCACCTCCATGCTTCCCTTTTTTTTCCCCTGAGGTCTTGGCTGATTTTATTTGATTTTCCCATGATGTCAAGCAAAGAGGCACTGAGTTTGAAGGTAGGCCTTGAAATACATCCACAAGTACACCTCCAATTGACTCAAATTATGTCAATTAGCCTATCAGTAAGCATCTAAAGCCATCACATCATTTTCTGGAATTTTCCAAGCTGTTTAAAGGCACAGTCAACTTAGTGTATGTAAACTTCTGACCCACTGGAATTGTGATACAGTGGATTATAAGTGAAATAATCTGTCTGTAAACAATTGTTGGAAAGATTACTTGTGTCATGCACAAAGTAGATGTCCTAACCGACTTGTCAAAACTATAGTTTTGTTATCAAAAAATGTTTACCTAAGTGTATGTAAACTTCCGACTTCAACTGTATCATGTAGCATAGTATTGCATGGCTAACATGCATCAATCAGGATACAATAGAGGCAGAATACAACATGTTCACGAAGCATTTACGGAATATACCATCATCCTAAAACAGTGGTCTAGGTCAGAGAGTCATCAGATTGTTGCTGTGACCCAGAAGCCTTACTGACTCTAGATCAGGTGATGTGAGCTGTGTGTGTTCTTGCTTGCACATGTGTGAGTGTGTTTGTGTGTGTAACATGGTGTCTGGTTGTGTTCATGGTTCAGGTCACCAATTTAATGGGAGCTTTCAAAGGCCAGCTGGCTCTCCATATGCTTGTCTCCAATGTTTTGCGCACAGTCTCTGTTCTCTCTCTAGAGGAGGAAAATATTAGTTGGTTTTGTGGATACGAACCCACGGTACAGTAGCTACTTTTGAAGAGCAGATCTTTCCTAGGACAGTCGCAGCCAACCAGTGATGTGACTTCAGGACATTATCCTAGAGGATTATGGGTGATTAGGTCACCTGGTGACCCCTGACGGAATACAGACCAACACTTGATGGAGCTCCATGTGCTGCCTGTTTTAATGTTAATGTAAACGTTGTAAACCTTACCCACAAACACATCTCTCCTCTGGGGCAGCGTCACAGCTGAGCGGTTGGTAGCCATGGTAACCAGTGACATCAGCAGCAGCGTGGCAGTGGCTGCCGTCATTTGTTTGGAATGAGAATAAAAGACAGAGAGAGGGAAGGTGATTGGGGGAAGCAGACAGAGAAAGGGGGCACGGAAGAGGGAGACTTACAGAGGAACGGGCAGAGACTGATGGAAAGGGTCAAAAAGAGAAAGAGAGAGGCAGAGATTGAGATGGAGGGAAATGGAGAAAGAAAAGTCCAAATGATCCAGCCAGTGTTTCCATGACAATGTTACACTGCTGATTTTGCAGTGGTGGAAAAGGTACCCGATTTGTCATACTTGAGTAAAAGTAAAGATGCCTTAATAGAAAATGACTTAAGTGAAAGTCACCCAATAAAATCCTACTTGAGAAAAAGTTTTAAAAAAATGGTTTTAAATACACTTAAGTACCAAAGGTAAATGTAATTACTCAAATATACTTAAGTATCAAAAGTAAAAGTTTAAATAATTTCAAATTCCTTATATTAAGAAAACCAGACGGAACCGTTTTCTTGTTTTTTTTAAATGTATTTACAGATAGCCAGGGGATGCTACAACACTCAGACATAATTTAGAAACTAAGCATGTCTTTAGTGAGTCTGCCAGTTCAGAGGCAGTAGGGATGACCAGAGATGTTCTCTTGATAAATGTGTGAATTAAAATATTTTTCTGTCCTGCTAAGCATTCAAAATGTAACGAGTACTTTTGGGTGTCGGGGAAAATGTATGGAGTAAAAAGTACATACTTTTCTTTAGGAATGTAGTAAAGTAAAAAATATAAATAGTAAAGATACCAAAAAAAACTAGTAATAGTACTTTCAAGTATTTTTACTTAACCAAATCACACTGGTGTAAAGTACTTATCTCCTGTGTGTGTGTGTGTGTGTGTGTGCCAAATTAGAGACTAAACACAGGGAGAAACGAGGACAACAGACAGTAGGATGGAGAGCCACCTTATGTTGGTCCTATTCAGTATGTCCATGTGAAAGACTGGAGAGCTGCAATGTGGACTGTGTTCATAAGCTGTATATAATTGGTACTTATTGATACATTACTGTCCCTTATTGGTCACATACTAGGCCGACACACACCTGGTTTCCTTTGGCTGAAGTAATCATTTGTATGGCTGGAAGAGACTGACTCTGCAGTGTAGACCTTGAGGACCTGTTTCATGCTAACTTTGTGTGTGTGTGTGTTTGTGTGTCTTTTTGCTAACCTTGCGGTATCATATAAAATATTCAGCGGTAACTGGGGCCCAGCAGAAATCAGACCTCAGCAAAGCCAAGACATTACTATTCCTGTGGTACTCTCGGTCTCTGCTGCCCTCTCAGCTTCCAGCCCAGCACAGCATGCCACCATTACTTACTAACACTCATTTCTCTCCATATTTCTCTCTTTCTATCTTTCCCAGGCTCCCTGTCCCTCCATGCATGTCTTCAGGCTCAGATACTGTAACCAAGGAACTCTCTTTTGGCTCCCGGGATCTTTTTTTTCTTCTTAAAAAAACAACAACTTCTTATCTATTTGTCCTTTGTGCCTGGTCTTTACTGTTTCTCTCAGCACAAAACTTTCAATCTTCAGGCAGATTCCTGGAAACACTTTTTTCCCACTTTTCTGTCCATGACATTGTTTTTCTCACGTTCAACACTTCTCTGTCCTTCACTCTTGCCAGCACCATGTCATAGACGGAAGTACTTTGGGCATCTCAGTAGTTTAAAGTGGCTTCATCTCCTCGGCTCCTTTTCTCCCTCTGCACTGCTGTCAATGTCAAACCACTGGACAAGTGAAAGCAGACTCCCTAGTAGGCTTCCTAACATGTAGCTTTCCCCCACCTATGTCACGTTTTCAAAGAGAAGATGAGGAAAGGAACAGACCTGGGTTCAAATACATGCATATTTAAGGAATTGTTATTTAAATACAAATGTTTTGTTCATTTGAGTATTATTTTTTTTTAACATTGACAATTTTAGTCATTTAGAAGACACTCCCCACTGGGCACACCACGTCATTTCAACGTGGACATTTTTGTTCATATTTGGTTGTAACGTTGATCAATGAGATTTCAACCTTTCTATTCACCCACTCAAAAAGACAGAAGCTTGTTGAAATCCTAATGGGTTACCACGATGCTTTCAACCATCTAAATATACAACCAAATTCCAATGGGACTACAATGTCAAATATTTATGCAACAACTTAATGTGTTATCACTCTGCTGCATCTAATAGCACAACCAAATGAACCGGATTGCAGTTGAGATTACATTCATTCAACGTACAGTGCAAGGATCAATGCTGTTCGAGAGTGTGCGCACACTTCTATGGCAATTGTGAAGATCTCCGCAGACCTGCGATCTATGCATGCTATTTTGAACATGCACACTTTCTATGATTACATAAAAATAAATTTATAGTTACATCAGGCTAACATCAAAATGTGGCCATGGATGTATTTGTATTTATTAAGAATCCCAATTAGATGCTGCCGTGGCAACAGCTACTCTTGCTGGGTTCCAAACACATTAAGGCACTTGGATCACACATAAAACTAAAGATAAAACAGTGTATCGTGTAATATTGTTACACCACTACATATCTACAATACAAAATGAGTGATACCACTATACAACAATATTACAATGTATGTGTATGTAGATTGGGTGTGCTAGCGACAGTCTGCGTATGTGTGTGTCTGTACCCGTGTGTGTGTGTGTGTGTGTGTGTGTGTGTCTTCACAGTTCCCGCTGTTCCATAAGGTGTCTTTTTATCTGTTTTTACCTAATCTGATTCTACTGCTTGCATCAGTTACCTGATGTGGGATAGAGTTCCATGTAGCCATGACTCTATGTAGTACTGTGTGCCTCCAATAGTCTGGTCTGGACTTGGGGATTGTGAAGAGACCTCTGGTGGCATATCTTGTGGGCTATGCATGGGGTGTCTGAGCTGTGTGCTAGTAGTTTAAACAGACAGCTCGGTGCATTCAGCTTGTCAACACTTCTTATAAAAACAAGTAGTGATGAAGTCAATCTCTTCTCCACTTTGAGCCATGAGAGATTGACATGCATGTCATTAATGTTAGCTCTCCGTTTACATTTAAGAGCCAGCTGTGCTGCCCTTTTCTCAGCCAATTGTACTTTTCTCTTTGTAGCACCTGACCACTCGACTGAACAGTAGTCCAGGTTTGACAAAACTAGGGCCTGTAGGACCAGACTTGTTGATAGTGCTGTTGAGAAGGCAGAGCAGCATTTTATTATGGACAGTCTTCTCCCCATCTTAGCTAATGTTGTATCGACATGTTTTGACCATGACAGTTTACAATCTAGGGTTACTCCAAACGGTTTACTAAGGGTTGGTAACAGGCTGATTGGTCGGCTATTTGAGCCAGTAAAGGGGGCTTTACTATTCTTTAGGTAGCGGAATGACTTTTGCTTCCCTCCAGGCTTGAGGGCACACACTTTCTAGTAGGCTTAAATTGAAGATATGGCAAATAGGAGTGGCAATATCGTCCGCTATTATTCTCAGTAATATTCTCAGCCAAGTTGTCAGACCCTGGTGGCTTGTTATTGTTGATCGACAACAATAATTATTTCACCTCTTCCACACTCTCTTTACAGAATTAGAAATTACAGTGCTTGTCTTTCATTATTTGATAAGTTATACTTGGATGTGCAGTGTCAGTGTTTGTTGCTGGCATGTCATGCCTAAGTTCTTGCCAATTAAAAAAATCATTAGAGTAATTGGCAATATCAGTGGGTTTTGTGATCATGAGCCATCTGAGTCAGTGAATGGTGGTGCTGAGTTTGCCTTTTTGCACAAAATGTAATTTAAGGTGCTCTAGAGCTTTTTTTTATTGCAATTCTTCAAATAATTTATCTTTGTTTCATAGTATAGTTTGTTCTTTTTATTCAGTTTAGTCACATGATTTTTCAATTTGCAGTACAATTGCCAATCGGCTGTTCAGCTAGACTTATTTGTTATTCATTTCATGAACCTTGTTTCTTAAGCTACATATTTTACTGTGGGCTATTTTTAGCACTTTTCTGGGATGCTTGCTTGATTTCATTGATTTACTGGGAAGCTTAGCAGAAGTAGACATGCTCATGTTATTTATGTTAGTGCAGGGTGAGTTGCACACAGTGGACTCCCTGCTTGGGCACACCACCTCAGTGCTAACAGCCTAACGCTGGTCCGTAGGCACGTGATTACTGCATACAATAGCGGTAGGATCAGCAGAGGCATTCAGGGTAGTTAGAGGGACATAAATTAGGTTACTTACATTGTGTCTACCAACACCCCTGGTATAATGTACATTTGCCTAAGCATTATGACAACTCTGCGTCACAATAGTAGGGATTAGCTGTGCTGGGCTTGGGTCATTGATAAGTCATTGTCATAACGTAGCCTTATAATGCTGTGAAATGATCCAGGAACCGGAAGGATTTGGGTGGAACACATCCTCCTTATAAAACGTGATTTGTTTCCAAAAGGTGTCGGAATTGTCAACAAAAGTTACACCCATTGAACTGCAATAATCACTTAGCAAGTTGTGAAGAGAGAGAGTCCTGCTAAAGCGCTCAATGCCACGATTCAGAGAGGGCACAGGGCCAGATATGATGGGTCTTTTTATTAGTGTCTAGCAGGGAATCAATCAATCAGCTCTTTAAAATCCAGTTTCAACTGTTCAGAGCTGCCTTCATAATGTCATTAAAACCCACATGGACTACGATAGAATCGATTTCCATGTCCTGACGTAGTACATTCGGGAGCAACTTAGTAATGTCATTTGCCCAAGCCCCGGGATAAGACATTGTTTTTGCACTAGGAACAGTCACATGTCTTAATATGGAGATGCCCAAAATCACGGCTGGTGAGAAATGTTACTAATTTTAAAGTTCAATAAATAGTGTTATATTAGTTTGTAAGAGCCTTAACTTTAGGCTATTTATTGTATTACAAAAGTATTATTGAATTGTGTTTGGTTGAAAACGCAACCAAATAACATTTAAAGGATGTCTAATTCTTGGATAGTTTCATCTGACTCACTGGCTTAATCCTATTCTTTTAACTTTTATTTTTGGTTTAGTTGGAGACGTGAATGGGAGACCTAAAGAATAACTGTAGATAGATCAACTCTCCAGTAGGAGGTGCTGCACAGCCTATAGTTTTTTTCTGATAGTGGATATAACGCTGAAGATCTGACGTTGTTTCTATGGTACAAATTCAACATAGAGAAACCTTGTTGAAAATGGGTTACAATGATGACATTATCCTGTGGTTGAAATTTCACCCTCAAAACAATACTTTAAAAAAATCCAATGTATCCAATCCAGTGTATTTTTCAGGTAGATTCCACGTCACAATACAATGGCAAATTACGTTGAAACCACATTGATTCAACCAGTTTGTTCCCAGTGGGTCTCATCCAGAGCAATTTACATTTAGTGCAAATAATGTGGACAAATCAGAAACTTTGATTTGAAGTATTTGAAAGTATTTCCAAATAACTTCCTATAAAAAGCCGAAACTATTTTCAAAAAATACTTATTTCCAAATACATTATTTCAGATACCCATAGCAACAAACTAGCCTCACGTGTCACCTCTCTCGAGCTTACATGAATGGTTCGCTATCCGTGCAGCGAACCAGTCATGTAAGCTTGACAGATCAGGGTGGCATGCGAGGCTAGGACCAGACCTGGGTATTTAAATATTTGTATTTGAAAATACACTTGTCTGTGTATTTGAGTATTTTCCAATACATGCCTTTCCAAGTCTATTAGACTTTCCAAGTCTATTTCCAAATACATTCCAATATTCAACTAGTTGTATTTTTTATTTTAAACGTTTTTTTTTTATTTGGCATTTTTAAAAATGATTTATACAGATTATAGTGGCTTCCTTTCCTCTTTACCATAGCCACTGCCCTAGCTTGAAAGCGGGGTTGTTTGGTACGCCTACAGTTCACACTCGGGGTTTCCAAACGGCCAAACATTCAATGAGATCCAGGGATATGGTGCAACCAAAAGGTGTATTCTTCTTATATCTACATTTTAAAAATTCTCCAATCAACTTAAAGCACAGATTACTTGACATGGAAAATACATATGACCTTTTTGTATGTCTGTATGGTGAAAAAACTATACTGCTCCCGCGTCTAGCTAGGACTCATCCCCCCGAAGGCCCAACTTCCTGCCTTTATCCTAACACACTTACCACAGTACAATGAATGGGCAAAAACTAAGTTACACTAACAACAAATAAATACATCTCAATCAGGTGAATATAAATCATAAATATGATTTTAAATAATCATATATATTAAAATGTAATATATTTACACAAACGTACATGGAGCTCTGTATGTTCTGTCTTTTATACAAAGAGCCGATTTGGACATATATCATACCGGCCCCTAATTGTTAAGTGCACTGAATGCACAACAATTACTTAATATTCAAACCTAGAGCCAATACACAAAACATTCTATACCAGAGCACTATTACAGTTTATAGCTATATACAAGGTCCCATATAGGAAAAGAGTCCGTAGATCTCAGTCTGAATTGAAGTGTTCAGCAAGTGTTCAACTTCCAAAAAATGTCAAAAGTTTGACGTCAAAGAATGTAAGAGTGCGACATCGAAGAGTCAGAGGTGCACGTGATTCAAAGATGGAGAAGTGTGTGTGTGTGTGTGTGTGTGTGTCTCACTCAGCCACCTCAAGGAGCAGACAGAGTTTATTGATAGGTCTCTGTAAGATATTGGTCTTGGTCTTAACCATGACTCTCCGGACAAGACCATTGGCCCCTGACAAAGCCTCCACCACACGCTCCATTAGCCAAGAGTTCCTTAGGGCGGTGTCATCGACAATGACCACAAGGTCACCAGGACTGAAGTTTATCTTAGTTTTGTTCCACTTGTTCCGGTCCTGCATAAGTGGAAGATACTCCCTGATGCATCTCTTCCAGAAGAGGTCAGTGATATTCTGTACTTGCTTCCATCTCCTTCGTGATTATAGGTCGCATCTCTGGAATAGTCCTGGTGGCAGGACTGGCTTTGCTTTCAGATGAAGCAGATGGTTCGGAGTCAGGGGTTTTAGATCATTAGGGTCATTTGTTACAGTTGTGATTGGTCTGTCATTCATAATCGCCTCAACTTCACACAAGGCTGTCTGCAAAGCCTTATCATCCAGTACTTGCTCTTTAAGGACTGAATAGAGGATCTTTTTCACCAGTCGGATCAACCTCTCCCATACCCCCCATGGTGGGCTCCAGAGGGAGGGTTGAATGACCATGTCACTCCTTCCTTCAGTAATTCATTTTGAATCTTGTTGTGATCCAGCTCTTTCAGAGCTTCTCCTAGCTCTCTGTGTTCCAAAAAAGTTGGTGCCATTGTCTGTTCTGATACTTGTTACTGGGCCCCTTCGACAGATGAACCTGCGCAGGGCATTGATGCAGGAATCAGTATCCAGATAACTAGCAACTTCTAGATGGACAGCTTGACTCACAAGGCAAGTAAAGATCACATCACACTGCTTCATATGAACACGGCCTCGCTTCACCTCTATGGGGCCGAAGTAATCTATGCCCACATGGGTGAAAGGCGGCAAATCAGGTGACACCCGATCTTGTGGAAGGTCGGCCATCTTCTGTTCTCCAGCTCTAGCTTGCATCCGCCTGCAGAAGACACAGCTCGTAAGGATCTTCCTTGCTAAGGAGTTGGCACAGGGTTTCCAATGTCGCTGGCAAAGTCTAGAAAGCATGTGACCTCTCCCAGAGTGGCCAACCTGCTCATGGATGTGGAGTAAGATCAGTCTGGAGATGTAGGAGTCTTTGGGCAGGATCATAGGATTCTTTAGTTCCGTTTGCTTAATCTTCATCCCACTCTCAGAATGCCATTGTCAACAATTGGATCAAGTTTACAGATTGAGCCGCTTCTCTTGGCACATTTGTTTTACTTTCACAACTAATGCAATTTCTTGTTTAAAGTGCTGTCATTGCTCAAATGGAATGATTACCTTTTCTGCTTCATCTAGGTCATACACAGACAGACTTTCTTTTCCAAACGTCAGTTTGAACTTGTCAAGTTGTTCCTTCAGTGAGTTTTTTAGACTCTGATCTGATCCTGGATCAGTTTGTGTGAGAACTTTCCTTTTCTGGCTTAACTGTAGAAGCAGTCTCTTCAGTTTCAGCATCCAGGCAACTGCTTTCTTCAAGCTGTTCCATGTGGAATAGTACTCAATCAGTTTGCTGGTCGGACTCTTTTCTTCCACACTTGTACTGTTTACGATGACGTCGTTTCTCACCTCTGGATCATCCGGAGGGATGGAGCCAAGCTCCTCTGGGACTTTTGGCCACTGTGTTTCTGCTTTCTCCGGGAACTCTGGTCCTTTGTGCCATCTCTTTGAGTTCAGGAAAGTTTCAACATGTAATCCTCTTGAGGCATCATAGGCTGGGTTGTGTTTGGAATTCAAAATCCTCCACTGTTTTGCTTTTGATTGGTCACGGATCATAGCAACCCTATTAGCTACGAAGGTATGGAATCTCTTGGTATCGTTGCAGATGTATTTTAGCACAGACTGGATGTCTGTCCAGAAAGTTGACTCCTCAAGTTCAATCTGGAGCTCCAACCTTAACATCCTGTCCACTCGCACTGCCAATGTTGCTGCGGCAAGTTCCAGTCTGGGGATCTTCACCTGCTTGAGTGGAGTCACCCTTGATTCCCCCAGTATGAATGCGATATGGACCTTTTCCATACCGTTTGTGAACCTGCCATAACCTTGTTCACTTGCGTCACCGAAGTGATGCAGCTGTGCGGTCTTGACTTGACCAAAGTTCTCAAGCATCATACATCTGTCAATCTGGACAGCTGGTCCAGCTCTGAGAGCCATCTCTTCCATGAAATAGAGTGTTCTTCTGGGATGACTTCGTCCCAGCCACACTTTAGCTTGCAGAGCGCTTGGAGAATTTGCTTTGCCTTCAATACGAATGGGGCAAAGAAACCTAATGGATAATAAACAGAGCTGACATTTGAGAGAATACCTCTTCTTATAAGGGGTCTGTTCTTGACAGTGACTCGGAAGGTAAACGCATCACTTTCAATGTTCTGTCGGATTCCAAGTGCTCTTTCAACAGGCAGCTTTTCTCTGTCCAGGTCCAGTTCTTTTATCTGCCTGGCTTTGTGTTCATCAGGGATAGAATCCAGCACAGTGCGGCTGTTGCTGACCCACTTGGTCAATTTGAATCCACCCTGAGAGCACACATCCCTGAGGTTTTTTGTGAGAGCTATGGCTTGTTCTTCTGTGGCCACTGACTTGAGGTCGTCATCAACATAGAAGTTGGACTTGACTGTTTGAATCACCTCTTCATCGTACCTCTCACAGTTGTCTTTCGCAGTGCAAATGTTGCACAACTTAGAGAGGATATAGCACGAAAAGATGTACCGTCATTCTGTACTCCTCCAATCTTTTGTTAGTATCAACATCCGGCCACCATAGGAATCGCAGAAAGTCTAAGCCATCTTCATTGGCAACACGTACTTGAAGGAATATTCCTTCGGTGTCTGCCATCATGGCAATGTGCTCTTACCGAAATCTTAGCGAGACTCCTATACGCGTCTTTGCCAGGCCAGGGCTTTGAAGGAGTTCACTGTTGAGAGATGTGCTTTTATAGGATGGTGAACAGTCAAACACCACTCATATTGTTCCTTTGTGCTTACGGTGAACGCCATGGTGTGGTATGTACCATACCTTGCCATTCTCTCTGAGGTACCTTCTCGGCGTAACCTTTTTGTTATCACCTCTTCCATGAAGCCTTTGTACTCTGCAGCGTAACCTTCATCCTTCTTGAACTTCCTGACAATATTTAGAGCCTGCTGCTCTGCCATGTCATAATTGTTTGGCAGGACTACATTGATAAAGGGCAACGGTAAGTAGTAGTGACGGTCTTTGAGGGTTATGGAGCTTACGATCCTCAGCTGACATCTCACTTTTCTCTTCAAACTCTCTCTCAGGGAAGTCATGGTTGTTCTGATTTACAAAAAGAACCCCCAGGTCAGCCATTGAGATACGATTGGCCATCACCGTAGGACACCCAGATTCTTCTGCCATGGTACAATTGTTAAGAGGACCGTTCATCACCCACCCAAAGAGGATTTTCACTGCGTTTCACTGCATTGCCTTGGCTATTTATGATTTACCAGGGTTCCATTGCCTTTGGAGCATTTACGCCAATCAGGAGTTTGACGTCAGCATCAATCTCCTTCAACTGAACCTCTTTCAGGTATGGCCACCTTTTGAGATCTTTCTGAGTGGGAATGTTCTCTCGTCAATGGGATCTTATTCTGGGTGTAGACCTTAGGTAATGCAAGAAATGTGTCACCTTCCACGTTGCCAAACTCGAATCCAGATATCTCAAAGCTCTTGGTAGGACTCTCCCGCCCCATTGTGCGTAGCAGAGTTTCAGTCTCACTGCCTTTAGCTTTCCGCTGCCTCATGAGTCTCTCCGTACAAAATGTTGCTGAGCTACCAGAATCGAGAAACGCATAGGTTAACACAGACTTGCTTCCATTTGCCATCTTTACTTGAACTGGCACAATCGCAAGTGCACAATCTGTACCGGCCCCGGTATCTTCACCAGCTTATAGTGAAACAAGAGTACTGCTGACAGTCTCCTTCCGCTTTACTGCTACACCCTAATATCTGCCTTTTGGGATCTAAATCTCTCTTCCTTCAATGTGCATGATTGTGGGGTGCTTTCTTTGACAGCTCTGACAGGTCATCCTTCTTTTACATTCTTTGCTTAAGTGTCCTCTCATCAAACAGCCAAAACAAAGGCCTTTTGATCTCAGAAACTCAACCTTCTATTCGTGTGCCTTCACCTGTTGGCAGTCAACCAATAAATGCTCACCAGCACAAAATACACATGAGATACTGGGAGCATCAGAAGGGTAGGTGCCTGGTCTCTTTACTTTGTATGTTTGTTCTTTTAGAGGTTTTTCAGAGTCACAATCTGCCACTACAGCTACTGCAGTGGCAAAGCTGCTTCCCCTAATCTTGGACTTGAACTGCTGTTTAAAGTCAGCTGCTGTTTTTTTTAAACTTTTTGTTGGACAGGGGATCTTGAAGGTCTCCATACAGTGGATTCTGCAATATTTTGTCTCGTTTTTCCTTGAACGTCACCAGGTCACTGACCTGGGCCCTCAGGTGGCTTCTCTCTAAAATATCACATGCTGTAGTCCTCCATTTCCCCCTTAGTTTGTAGGGGAATTTGACATGATCAACTTTATGTTGGAGGGAAGATTAAGCTCTTCCATGTTCTGTGGATCTTGCATAGCGTTACAGCAACCTATAAGAGAGTGCGTAGCCACCCAGTCCCTTTCCATCATCCGGCTTGTTGTTTGTCCAGTTCAAAACTTTTCCCATGTAAGCAGTGGTGACTGATTTCATTGCCAAAGTGTTCCTTTAACAACCTCTTAGCCTCTGCATAGCCTCATCTGGCTTCCATGTGCAGATAACTACGGACCAGATCCTTGGGCTGACCAAAGCTGTACTGTTCCAGGTAATAG
Source organism: Oncorhynchus clarkii lewisi (assembly GCF_045791955.1). Taxonomy (NCBI): domain Eukaryota; kingdom Metazoa; phylum Chordata; class Actinopteri; order Salmoniformes; family Salmonidae; genus Oncorhynchus; species Oncorhynchus clarkii. Next base: position 40,934,794 of record NC_092151.1, read on the forward strand.
AGCCTATCCTGGTGACTGCTTGTCTTATCTTCTATACCATGCTCAAATGCACGAATGGCCTAAATGTTAGAGGATCACCGTCAAACATGGGTATCTCCCTAACAGGGAGTGTGGCCTGTTTGTGCTGTAGTACAGGGTCAGCAATTTCCTTCGGCCTTTGCATGACAGTAGAGAGGTTCCTGGTTCTCAAAATAAGAGTTCATTCCATCTTCTTGGCTTAGTAAGTGGGCTGCCACAGCATGGGATTGAGAAGTTGAGTCAACACTCTCCAGGACCTTCAGTCTGGCATTATATGCTGCTATGTCCGTCTCCAGTACCATTTTTTCCATCCTAACCTTCAGTTGAGCTTTCTCCAGTTCCAATGCATGCTTGTCCTGTAATGATGCTTGGCGAGCTAGTAGAGCCGCTCGTTTTGCCTCAGCATTTAGGTGTGCAGAGGACACTGAGGAAGCAGCCTTACAATACTTTGTTTTACTTGATGTTTTTGACACATTGGAAATGCTGTCGTGTGGTCCAATGAGTGTTTGTGGCTCAACTGCAGCTTTTTTTCCATATTTCCACCTCTTTCAGGAAATGTTCATAAGTTCTCATTCTTGTTTGATAATAGTTAATGCTCTCATTTTCCTGTTCCTCTTCTGTGACCAGCTCTAGCACAGATTCCTGAGCATTCTTAAAGTCATTGAGAACAGCATTAAATGCTTCAAGACCCTCATTCACAGTTTCAACGTTTCCTCCATCAACAAGAATTTCATTCATTTTGCGTGTACACACTCAAAGATTGCCTCTCTGGGCTGCATAGAGTGAATTTAAATGCTCCTCTGCCCTCTCCAGTGGGGTCTTATTTGGGATTTCATCAGCCATCATTCACTTTTAGTTCACTCAATTTACAATGACACAGTTGTTGGTTTGATTGTTAAACGCAATGCCCCTTTAGGTCTCCTTTTAATGCTTTAAAACACGGTCATCCATTTCAGCATATTGACCCATTTTGAATTGAACATGTGCAAGTTCGACATTTTAGATGCGTTTTAAACATTTCATCCCATTCTAAGTTTTGTCCCCTTTAAGGAAGTTTAAACACGCAGTATCTTTAGATCCTTTAGTTGCATTCTGTTGATGCATTGCATTTCCATGTGAGGCCAAATATTAGACACATGATTAGGTTACATTGTGCATAGGATCTCAGTGTGTCCCAAACTTCAACTTCTTAATTGTTATCACAGCGCTGTGTTTTGAATTACATTCCCAAGTTTATCAAACGTTCCAATTATAAACACATTTTGCGCTTCCATAATATGCATGATCAACGATCGCATTGAACAGGGCAGCTCATTCATTCGCAGTGGTTACTCACAGCTGGCGAATTCTAGGAGTTCAAGTCCTTCCAAGCGAGCTGTCCTTGTGGCCCAAATGCAATGACTAATAGAACAATATCCAGCGTGTGTCCGAACCGGAGATTTCCTTCTGATGGTAATCCTTCACGGAGTCTTTTGACTTGATTGTAGTGGCTTCCTTTCCTCTTTACCATAGCCACTGCCCAAGCCTGAAAGCAGGGTTGTTTTGTACGCATACAGTCCACACTCAGGGTTTCCAAATGGCCAAAACATTCAATGAGATCCAGGG
>NC_092151.1:41571416-41586416 GCF_045791955.1 Oncorhynchus clarkii lewisi
AATTTCATTTTTATTGCATACATTGCTCTGCGGGCTTTTTCTTTGAGTGCCTTCACTGCCATATTAAAGTTTCCCGATGCAGATATGGTCAGACCAAGGTAGGTGTAATTTTTTGTGTGTTCAATTAAGGTGTTGTTCAGGGTGAATTTACATTTTTGTTTCTGACATCTGGGTTTTTTTTGGAAAATCATGATTTTAGTTTTTTGGAAATTTACTGCCAGGGCCCAATTATGGCAATATTGCTCCAGAATATTAATGTTTTGTTGAAGACCTTCTTTGGTTGGTGATAGAAGTACCAAGTCATCAGCATATAGCAGGTATTTCACCTCTGTGTCAAATAGTGTGAGTCCTGGGGCTGGAGATTGGTCCAACATGTCTGCTAATTCATTGATATAAATGTTGAAAAGATTTGGACTCAAATTGCAGCCTTGTCTCACACCTCGACATTGTGAAAAAAATTCTGTTCTTTGGTTTTTGATTTTTATTGCACACTTATTTTCTGTGTACATACATTTTATTAAGTCATACACCTTACCACCAAGCCCACTTTGTAGAATTTTGTAGAATAGCCCTTCGTGCCAAATCGAATCAAATGCTTTTTTAAAGTCAATAAAGCAAGCAAAGATTTTGCCCTCTTTTTTTTGGTGGACGTGTTTATTAATTAGTGTGTGTAAGGTGTATATATGGTCAGTAGTGCGATGGTTAGGGAGAAAGCCAATTTGACATTTACTTATTACATTTTTTTCTTGAAGAAAGGTTTGAATTCTTGAATTCAAAATGCTACAGAAAATCTTTCCCAAGTTACTGTTGACGCAAATTCCCCTGTAATTATTGGGGTCTGATTTGTCTCCACTTTTGTGGATAGGGGAGATGAGCCCCTGGTTCCAGACATCAGGGAAGCAGCCAGAAGTTAAAACCATGTTGAACAATTTAAGCACAGCATTTTGCAACTCAGGTGTGCTGTTTTTCAGCATTTCATTTCTGATGTTGTCTACACCACAAGCCTTTTTTGATTTAATAGATTTTAGCTTTTCATTTAGTTCTTGTTGGGTTATTGGGTAATCTAATGGATTTTGGTTGTTTTTAATGACTGATTCCAGGATGTTCAATTTTTCTTTAATTTCTAATTGGTTCTGGTTTAAGTCTTTTTGTGGGATGTTTTTGTATAGATTATCAAAGTAAGTTTTCCAAATTCCTACATCTTGTATGGCTAATTCTTGTGGCTTTGTTGTGCTTAAATTGTTCCACATGTCCCAGAACTGATTTTGGTCAATTGCGTTTTCAATTTCATCAAGTGTCTTGTTGGTATAATTCAATTTCTTGCATTTCAGTGTTTGTTTATACTGTTTCAGAGTTTCAAAGTATTCATATCGTAGCTCTGGGTTGTTTTGCTGCTTATGTTTTTTGTTTGACATTTGTCTTAGGTGTTTTCTAATTGTTTTACATTCATTATCAAACCATTTGTCAGAAACGTTTTGATTTTTGCTTCTGATGTTGCATTGCTTTGGTTTTCTCAAATTTGCTTTCGATGCTGCTTTTTGGAATATGCAGTTGATGTTTTGGGTAGCTGAATTGACACCATCTTTATTGTTTTGGTACTGTGAGTTATTGAAAAACTGTATAGAGTTCATCATTTCATTTGAGTTCAATGTTTCAATGAATGCCTCTGCACTGTTTGGAGCCCATCTGAACGATTGGTTTATGTTGTAAAGATTATTGGGCTGTTTTTTTGAATGAATATTGCCGGTTAATTTCTTCAGAAATTCCCCCTCTCTCTCTCTCTCTCTCTCGCTCCTCTCTCTCTCTCTCTCTCTCTCCTCTCTCTCTTTTTCTCTCTCCTCTCTCTTCTCTCTCTCCTCTCTTTCTCTCTCCTCCTCTCTCCTCTCTCTCTGTGTATGTTTGTGTCCAGGCTTGGCGTCAGTAGCTGGGATGTGTGAGCCGGAGAGGAGTTGCAGCATCAATGAAGACATCGGCCTGGGTTCTGCTTTCACCATCGCTCACGAGATTGGCCACAAGTGAGTTTGCTCACATTTACTTTACTAAACACTGTTAACCCTTTCAGGCCTTTCCCTTATCCCCTCCACACCAAGGCTTTTAAAACCATGTGTCCCCAAATAATGTTCAGCCGGATGACAATATTCTCACAACAAAATATTTAACTACACCTGTGTATAATAATAATACATACATGCATACGATACATGTCCAAAAGTATGTGGACACCTGCTCGTCGAAACACCTAATTCCAAAATAATAGGCTATGAGAGATGAGAGAGAGGAGAGAGAGAGAGCAAGAGAGAAAGAGAGGGGAGAGAGAGCGAAAGAGAGAGAGAGAAAAAAAAGAGGGGGAAGGCTTTCCACTAGATGGAACATTGCTGCGGCTGTGCTGGGTGGAGAGGAACCAGGCTGAGGGGTGGCCAGTCTATAACAGTACATAACAGTACCTGGCTTTGTGAACGGGGCATTGTCATGATGAAACAGGAAAGGACCTTCCCCAAACTGTTGCCACAAAGTTGGAAGTACAGAATCGTCTAGAATATCATTGTATGCTGTAGCGTTAAGATTTCCCTTCACTGGAACTAAGGGGCCTAGCCCAACCATGAAAAACAGCCCCAGACCATTATTCCTCCTCCACCAAACTTTACAGTTGGCACTTTGCATTCAGGCAGGTAGCATTCTCCTGGCGTCCACCAAACCCAGATTAGTCTGTCAGACTGCCAGGCGGTGAAGCAATTGATCACTCCAGAGAACGTGTTTCCACTGTTCTAGAGTTCAATTACGACGAGCTTTACTCCACTCCAGCCAACCCTTGTCATTGCGTATGGTGATCTTAGGCTTGTGTGCGGCTGCTCGGCCATGGAAACACATTTCATGAAGCTCCCGACAAACAGTTCTTGTGCTGACGCGCTACTCACTTCAGCTTTCACCGGTCCCGTTCTGTGAGCTTGTGTGGCTAACGACTTCGCGGCTGAGCCGTCGTTGCTTCTAGACGTTTCCACTTCACAATAACAGCACTTACAGTTGACCGTTGGCAGCTCTAGCAGGGCAGACATTTGACCAACTGACTTGTTGGAAAGGTGCCATCCTATGACGGTGCCACGTTGAGTCACTGTGCTCTTCAGTAAGGCCATTCTACTGCCACTGTTTGTCTATGGAGATTGCATGGCGGTGTGCTCGATTTTCTACACCTGTCAATAGCGGCTGTGGCTTAAATAGCCGAATCCACTAATTTGAAGGGGTGTCCACCTACTTTTGGCCATGTCGTGTATATTCCTACACAGAGAGAGTCTACTATTCTCGAAGAAGTACCAGAGCTTTGGGTCGGGTTGCCAAATCTGTCTGTGTGTAGCTACGCTCCCCTCTACAGACACCCTGCACTGTATCTCTACATATTAGCTCATGCTAATGACAGTGTCCGCATACCTCCTGAATATAAATGTAAATAACGATGATGTATTGGTCTACGGTTCACAGAGATGGCCATTTCCTTTATCGTGTCTCGTGTCTGCTTCTGTTGTGGGGCAGTTGTAAAAATAGTCCCTGCAAGGAGAGGATGTATGAAGAAAAATGTAAAAAAAAAAAATGTTGCGACACGGTTTCAGGACGGCTGATTTATTTCCAGAGTAGGCTAAAATGTCATAAACGCCAGCCTTAGAAAAACAGGCCGGGGCCTTGCGATGTGGTTGGTTTGTTATATACATTACATACTGATTTGTGCTTTTGGACGGTCAGGAAAAGTAAGCCTCGGCTTCCTGCCGTAACGCAAGCTTTTCTTTCGTTACGATATTCCGACAGACAATGTTTTGGGGAGAATTATTTTTTTGAATTGTTCAAATGATTTATATGCAGCCAGTCCAGTGTTCAGTCAGAAATGAAAAGTTGGGCAGCAGAAGGCAGCCTTTCTTTCTGTTAAGGAGGTTTAGGGGGAGGGTGAATTGAGTGTGGGTTGAACCTCTCTCTCTCTCTCTCTCTCTCTCTCTCTCTCTCTCTCTCTCTCTCTCTCTCTCTCTGTCTTTCTCTCTGTCTTTCTCTCTGTCTTTCTCTCTCTTTTCTCTCTCTCTCTCTCTCTCTCTCTCTCTCTCTCTCTCTCTCTCTCTCTCTCTCTCTCTTTCTCTTTCTCTCTTTCTCTCTCTTTCTCTCTCTCTCTCTCTCTTCCTCTCCCGCTCTCCTTTTTCACTCTCTTTCCCCCTGTCTCATTGAGATCGTAGAGAGTTTGGCCCTGGTCTCTCCCCACCTCCCGGGTCTGTAGCTGGTGATTGATTGACAGGCAGGCAGCATCAGGGTGGTGGTTAAAACCCTCTGGTTCCTTCAGCTCTCCAGACAGAGACTGACCCCTGACCTCTAGTCCCCTCTACACCAGATGTTACGGAGCTTTCTCTAATCATCCCATAGCCTCTCTACCTCTCTCTAACCATCCCATAGCCTCTCTACCTCTCTCTAGCCATCCCATAGCCTCTCTACCTCACTCTAACCATCTCATAGCCTCTCTACCACTCTCTAACCATCCCATAGCCTCTCTACCTTTCTCTAACCATCTCATAGCCTCTCTACCTCTCTCTAACCATCCCATAGCCTCTCTACCGCTCTCTAACCATCCCATAGCCTCTCTACCTCTCTGTAACCATCCCATAGCCTCTCTACCTCTCTCTAACCATCCCATAGCCTCTCTACCTCTCTCTAACCATCTCATAGCCTCTCTACCTCTCTCTAACCATCCCATAGCCTCTCTACCTCTCTCTAACCATCCCATAGCCTTTCTACCTCTCTCTAACCATCCCATAGCCTCTCTACCTCTCTCTAACCATCCCATACAATTTCTACCTCTCTCTAACCATCCCATAGCCTCTCTACCTCTCTCTAACCATCCCATAGCCTCTCTACCTCTCTCTAACCATACCATAGCCTCTCTACCTTTCTCTAACCATCTCATAGCCTCTCTACCTATTTGAATCGATCTGACTGATTCACACACATCACCCGTAGTATTAGAATCTATGACTGATTCACACACATCACCCGCAGTATTAGAATCTATCTGACTGATTCACACACATCACCTGCAGTAGATTTCTCCCTCCATGACACCACCAATCTCCCTTTGAATGGGATGTTGAGCCAATCTGGGTAGAAGCTGCCCTTAGGCACAGATACCTTACCTTAACCTGCAACTGGCCTTAGATCACTGTCTTGATTCCATCTTACTCCGTGTTTTACCTGCCCTCCTCTCTGTCCTCCATTTTGTGTCTTACAGTTTCGGGATGAACCATGATGGAATAGGAAACTCATGTGGGACTAAAGGCCACGAGGCAGCCAAGCTGATGGCGGCCCACATCACAGCTAACACCAACCCCTTCTCCTGGTCGGCCTGCAGTAAGGACTATATCACCAGCTTCCTCGAGTAAGTGGAAGAGGGGCACCGCCTATCTCAGTTTATTCCCAGTTAAAAACCACCTATTGAAACTCTTGTACATATCCTGAACCAACCAGAAACGTCCTCAGTAGGTAAAAAGACACGGATAGCCTTCCAGCCGTCCAAACATTGAGCCGGGGATTTGGGACAGACACAGAAATCCTACTCTCGTCCTCCTCTTCATAATCGCCTGTCTCTCCGTGCTTTGAATAACAGATAGGTTTGTTTTCTTGCCTCTGTAAAGAGGGATATTCTTCATTTATTTCAAATAGTGCCCCTCAGAACCGGCAGATGATAACAGATAGAGTCTGGGTTTAGAAGTATTAAACAAATCCTCTCGTCAGACAGCGTCCATAGAAAACAAAGCAGCTTGGCCTCGAAGGCCCTCAACTTCTTAACCCAACGAATGGTTTTCAGCGTGCGTGTCGGGAGAACGGTGGCCCTGGTTGTCAGAGCGGGTTCTCTGGTGAAAGCCTTCCCGAGCCGGGAGAGACGAGGAGAGGAGGGGCGAGGAGAGGAGAGGAGAGACGTGGAGAGGAGAGGCGAGGAGAGGAGAGGAGAGACGAGGAGAGGAGAGACGAGGAGAGGAGAGACGAGGAGAGGAGAGACGAGGAGAGGCGAGGAGAGGAGAGACGAGGAGAGGAGAGACGAGGAGAGGAGGAGAGGCGAGGAGAGGCGAGGAGAGGCGAGGAGAGACGAGGAGAGGAGAGGAGAGGCGAGGAGAGGAGGGACGAGGAGAGGCGAGGAGAGGAGAGGAGAGACGAGGAGAGGAGAGGCGAGACGAGGAAAGACATTAGCTAGCAGTACCAAGTAGCATTGGCACATAGACGTAGACATTACACGTACCAACTTCTCACAGTGACACACAGCCTCGCTACGGTTTCTGGACATCCTCACGCTGGCCGTCTTTTCTCACAGTTGGATCACCTGAGAGTCTAGCACTCTTTTCAGACCAAAGTGCAGAGAGGCTGAATATTTTTGCTCACATTGGCGTGATCCCCCCCCCCCCCCCCGTTTTGTGCTGTTCCCTTTTCTTCTTCTCCTCGGAAATTCTGTTGTGGGTGAATTCGTCTTTGTGTCTTTTCCACTCCGCCTTTTCATTTGTGATGTATTGCTTTTTGTCCTGGGAGGTTTTTCCTGTGAACTAGACGTTACCCTCCCCAGGTTCTCTCCCTCCGGCAGTCTTCTGGACATGCCACACGTTTCTTCTCGCCAAGTAAACAACGTTGGCTGCGGCCTTGGCTTCTATACTGGGTTGCTGGTGCAATATGTGGCTGGTCGTTCGGGTTCTAAAGAATGGTTTATGAATGCAGACATAGTTCAGACACAGTTTACTCTGCGTGGTTCTCTTGCCAGTATGCCATAAATCAATAGTTCTGTAACTTTTAGCCTAGTTATATTCACAATAGATATACGACATGGAGTTCACTCCAATGTGGCCACCAACCAAGAATTGTGCACTTTTCTATTGAAGCAATATCTAGGCCTCGATTCAATCCGGACGTCAGTCATAATCCGATTGAGCCGACATGTGCAGTGTTTAGTGTGAATGCAGAACCTTTGTAGCCGAAAAGGGGTGATCAGATTGAATCTCGACCCCAAGTCTTAAAATCATACGATTTCAATGTTTATTTAATCTCGTTAATATCTAGTCTTAACACGGCTGACCAAGGCGGGGGTTTAGGATCCGGCGATGCTTCCTCTTCTGATTTGAAGAGATTTCCTCTCTGACAGTGTAACGAACTTGGCTTTTCCCAGAGGACAGGAAGCTGCTTCGACTCTGTCAAGTAATACTTTTCTATGTTTAAACATCAGACTATTTGATCTCTCCCCGAAGCAATAAACGGTGGAGTCTGCCCCAGACCTGGTTTGCCGGGGTGTGGGTTGATGTAGTGGGCTGGGAGGGTAGGTCTTAGGGGAGCTCAGCTGACCAGAGCTAGGCTCTCTCTGGTGAGACGGACCTCTTCAAGGAAAATGATTATTCCACTACAGAGGAAAAGAGCGAGAGAGAGAGAGAGAGAGAGGGGAAGGGGAGGGAGAAAGAGAAAGGAGGGGAAAAGAGAGAGGGAGAAAGGAAGAGGGAGATAGAGAGAAAGAGTAAAAGGGTCAATTGAAGAGGTGAAATGTTATACTACCCAGGGCCTGAGCTCCAGTGTTTCTTCCTCTCCTCTCCGGTTGGTGGACATGCTTTAGCTGAGTTGAGTGTAGTTTCCTATTAGATGTGCTGTCTGATCATCTGGTGGGGGGCCAAAGGCTCCTGGCTGCCTCTGGCCAATCTGCAAAGTACAGAGGAGATTATTTAACTTTGATTGTGGTGTTTTTGTGTTTTTAAATCATTTGATAGCTCACTTCAGTGTAGCTCCTACTGATGAGCAAAGTTGTAGTTAAAACGGTTAATCGGATCGGACTGTCCCAACATCTGATGAAGATGGAGAAGGACACTACCGTTACACAGATCTCTAGTTCACTCCTAAAAAGAGGGATGCGTTCTCTCTCCCCCTCTGTTTCACTCTGTTCCCTCCTTCCTCTCTCTCCTCCGCTAGCTCCCCTCCCCTCTCTCTCTCTCTCTCTCTCTCTCTCTCTCTCTCTCTCTCTCTCTCTCTCTCTCTCTCTCTCTCTCTCTCTCTCTCTCTCTCTCTCTCTCTCTCTCTCTCTCTCTCTCTCTCTCTCTCTCTCTCTCTCTCTCTCTCTCTCTCTCTCTCTCTCTCTCTCTCTGAGCCGTCTTATTCTTTCGAGGGACGAGAAGCAGTCCGCAGCACACTGCTGCTGCCACTGCTGGAAAGCACAAAGAGTACATTAGTAATACACATAGTAACAGACATAGCAATAGTAGTATTAATAATAATACCAGTACCAGTATTCGTAATAGTACCAGTAGTAGTATTAGTAGTAAAATAAATAGCAGTATAGTAATAGTATGAGCCAGTCGTCTGCCCTCAGAGCGGACAGGGAGACGGGGAGAGAACAGAGAAGCATCCGTTCAGCAACACCACCGTATCTAAAACAAGCTACACAACCAACCCAGAATAAACACACACAACCAACCCAACAAAAGCTGCTCTGTCTGTCCTGCCTGCTTTCTTGGCCACACTTTTAGTATTTATATTTTCTTGGGCAGAGTAGAAAAGTAGCTAAAACAGAATACAAAATTGCAGTCTTTTTGTGTGTGTGTGTGTGTGTGTTTGTGTGTGTTTGTGTGTGTGTGTGTGTGTTTGTATGTGTTTTCAGAGTGAGTTCTTTGTGTGTGTGTGTGTGTGTGTGTGTGTGTGTGTGTGTGTGTGTGTGTGTGTGTGTGTGTGTGTGTGTGTTTGTGTGTGTTTTCAGAGTGAGTTCTTTGTGCGGCAGACATATTTCTATTATGACAAAACAGACTAAACAGAGTTCCAGCTCAGGACTGGTGACCTGCGGCCCACTCAGAGTTTTTCTCTCTCTTTCTCTCCTCCTGTCGTTTTATTGGCTTCTCCGTGGATCCCATACGTGTGGCGTAGTCGCGGTGCCAAATAAGCAGAGCGCAGCGAGTTTCTGACAGGCAGACAGACAGACAGACAGACAGACAGGCAGGCAGACAGACAGACAGACAGACAGACAGACAGACAGACAGACAGGCAGGCAGGCAGGCAGACAGGCAGGCAGGCAGGCAGGCAGGCAGGCAGGCAGACAGACAGACAGACAGACAGACAGACAGGCAGACAGACAGGCAGACAAACAGACAGACACTGCTTGCAGTTTGGGTTTTCATGGTCTCTTCTCTTTGCTTTGTTGTTCCTCGTCTTTACATGTATTTTCTTGACTTCCTCTTCCTCTCCACTCCGTCTATAGGGTTGTGGGGTTAGAGGCTACTGAAGACGTACACGGCGATGCGACAAGTGTTAGTGGGACGGTGTGACCGGGGTTGGCATAAACTCTATTTGCGTCTCCTGCCAATGCCATGCCATCAGTCGTTTCAAGTCACTGTGCTGGAATTGTGTACAATACAGGTTGAGAGATGCCCTCTAAATGAAACGATGTATTTGATGTTGCCAAACCAGTGATCTTCTATCCTGGAGGGCTGCTTTTTGAACACCAGTACCTAGTAGCTATACCTAGTAGCTATACTTTGCCCGGTTTTCCCCAAACCTCTCCTTGAGTACCCAGAGCCGTTCCACTTATATGACACATTCCAACACTAGCACATCTGAGTCAACTTAACATCATGCCCTTGATTAGTCCATTAAGACTGGAGGATGCCTTTGGGAACCCGCGCGGTAGGCTCTGCGGGTGTGGTGTGTAAGAAACAATCCTATTGTAGGTTTGTTTTTTTGACAGCTCAGGTCGGGGGACGTGTCTGGACAATGAACCTCTGAAACGAGACTTCCTGTACCCAACAGTGGTCCCGGGGCAGGTGTACGACGCAGACGAGCAGTGTCGCTTCCAGTATGGAGCTTCCTCACGACAGTGCAAATATGGGGTAAGAAACCTGCGTCTCTCCGCCTCTGCGGTATGCACACCGTCTCTCTCCTCTGCGGTATGCACACCGTCTCTCTCCTCTGCGGTGTGCACACCGTCTCTCTCCTCTGCGGTGTGCACACCGTCTCTCTCCTCTGCGGTATGCACACCATCTCTCTCCTCTGCGGTATGCACACCGTCTCTCTCCTCTGCGGTATGCACACCGACTCTCTCCTCTGCGGTATGCACACCGTCTCTCTCCTCTGAGGTATGCACACCGTCTCTCTCCTCTGCGGTATGCACACCGTCTCTCTCCTCTGCGGTATGCACACCGTCTCCCTTCTCTGCCGTATGCACACCGTTTCTCTCCTCTGCGGTATGCACACCGTCTCTCTCCTCTGCGGTATGCACACCGTCTCTCTCCTCTGCGGTATGCACACCGTCTCTCTCCTCTGCGGTGTGCACACCGTCTCTCTCCTCTGCGGTATGCACACCGTCTCTCTCCTCTGCGGTATGCACACCGTCTCTCTCCTCTGCGGTATGCACACCGTCTCTCTCCTCTGCGGTATGCACACCGACTCTCTCCTCTGCGGTATGCACACCGTCTCTCTCCTCTGAGGTATGCACACCGTCTCTCTCCTCTGCGGTATGCACACCGTCTCTCTCCTCTGCGGTATGCACACCGTCTCCCTTCTCTGCCGTATGCACACCGTCTCTCTCCTCTTAAGTGGAGGACAATGCTTTGTTCATGGAAAATGCTTTGTTAATTGAATCCAACAACGGTTGATCCTGCATCTAACATTAGTGATAATGCTAGTGAAGCAGGGGCTCTGGTAGTGATCAGGTAACAGGAGAGGAGCACATCTGTTGTGCCAAGCTGCCTTGTATATCAAAGGGTGTTAATCAGGGGTTAAGGGTGTTATCTTCTTAGTCAGGGGTTAACAGTGTTATTTTCTTAGTCAGGGGTTAAGGGTGTTATTCTTAGTCAGGGGTTAAGGGTGTTATCTTCTTAATCAGGGGTTAAGGGTGTTATCTTCATAGTCAGGGGTTAAGGGTGTTATCTTCTTAATCAGGGGTTAAGGGTGTTATCTTCTTAATCAGGGGTTAAGGGTGTTATCTTCTTACTCAGGGGTTAAGGGTGTTATCTTCTTAATCAGGGGTTAAGGGTGTTATCTTCATAGTCAGGGGTTAAGGGTGTTATCTTCTTAATCAGGGGTTAAGGGTGTTATCTTCTTAGTCAGGGGTTAAGGGTGTTATCTTCTTATCATCCTAAGGAAACATAATTGTTTTCTTAGCACCTGGGATGGGTGTGCCGCATATCTCACTAACCTATCTTAAAGTGATGGATGAGGGAGGGAGGTTTGCACACACACACACACACACACCCACACACACACCACAGTTTCGTAAAAAATCATTACCCCCTACCACCACCATGAAGAATAACAACACAAGGTAAATAAAGAGACACGAGCAGAGAGAGAACTGAACCAAGCCACAGACACAGGAGATGTTGAATGAAAGCCACAAAGAATTAATGAACCAATACGGACACAACAAAAAAAAGAGTCTGCCATTAGCCGAGATCAAGAGAGTTTATTTTGTTTCATTGAAAGAAATATCTGACAGCAGATTACTACGGGCCCCAAATCAAAGCCTGTCATTTTGGCTCTTAAGCTCATAATTGTGGTTTTAGATCAGCATGAAAGACAGCCATTTCTGAAAGGAGAGCATTCCTCCACAGCCTGGCTCAGCTGTGCTGCTCTGAGCCTCGGCTGCGTCCACAGCACTAGAATGTAGTCTTTCAACTAGTAGGGTTATGGATTCTGACAGTCAGGTCTGTTTCACTCAGCCAGCCAGCTGTCTGGTAAAGAGTTGTCTATAGTTTAGAGCTTGCTGATTGGACCCATGTAGCCATAGAAACAATGAAAGGATCTATGACTTGATAGTGCTTGCTTTTGGAGGTGATGTACTGTAAGGGGACGTCTTTGGGATACGGTTACCCTGTAGAGACACACAGAGCAGAGCAGGCCCTGCTTTAGTGCCATTAAAGACTAAAGAGGACAACTAAAAGATGTGTAGGAGGAAGAGAGGCACAGCAGCACTTTACAGTCACTGTTACGGTTGCGGTGGTTTGTTTGTGTCCTGCTACTCAACTGGTCTCTCTTTCCACCAGTCCTCTTACCCTACAGCTGTAGTGGGTTCTAATAGGAACAAACAGCCCTGTGGAAAAGTTGGTCTGTTGCTTGCACTGAAAGGGAAGGACAGAATGGCGGACAGTTTGGCCACACGTTTGCTCCCGTGGAATAACATAAAATATGTTTGTTGTTGTTGTTGTTTTTGAACGGGCTCACGGAAGTGAAATATTTGAGCGGTCGTTTCTAACGGACTCTCAGAACGTCGGAGTCACCGGGAAGGGCAGGAGATACCTTTTGGCCCGGAAAGGGCGATGACGTCACAGAGGTCAGATCTCAGCGTGAAACAGGGAAGACGTTGGTTTCGCGGCCACACAGGGGGGCGGACACAAAGTGTCAAGCTAAGTTATACGAGTAATACACTCCTTCATCGCGTTGCTCGTCCTGAACCCCAGTTCAGTCGCAAGGTGAGGAGGGGAGGAAAAACGGCTAAGTGACGTCTAAGTTACTGGCGGGCCTCCCTGATCCCCTGCTCTCTTTAACCCTTCGCCAACCCTCCCGCATCCTCTCTGTTAGCATGAATCTGCCGGACCAGGTCTGGGTCACATCCATCCATACCCGGTTCTCCTTCTGACCTTTCAGCCGGCTCTGAACGGGAATGGTGGGGAAGCCAGAGAGGAGGGAGGGTGAGGTTTTAAGTGGGGGGAGTGGGGGTGGGGGGCAGTGAGGGGTTAGCGGGGGGCAGAAGGGGGGGGGCTTATTGAAAGCAGCTGGGAGTGGTGCAGCGAGACAGGGCAGACTCAGAGTGACAGTTTGCAGCTTTATTTCATCTATCGCGTCTAGCAGCAGCAGAGACCAGTGGAGACCAGCGGGGCCTGGACTTTATTTACTGACCCGTGGGGTCAGAACCTGGGCTCAGGGCCGTAACTCTTCTTCGTGACGCTGCTCCTCTTCTCCTCCACCGTAACACAGTTATCCAGTAAAAAGCCTTTGAAGTGGAGCGCCCGGAGGGGGAACCATAGAGGTTTAATGGGAAATCTAAGGCAGGGTTGTGCAGCGCTGTCCTTGTTACACGCATTCACTTATACAATTTTATTCATTCCAGACGAGAGTCTGACTGGGATTCTCTCTCTCTCTCTCTCTCTCTCTCTCTCTCTCTCTCTCTCTCTCTCGCTGTTGTAAGAGCAAGGAGATAAGATGGATAAATTGCAGAAACTGAAGAAGTTGTTTGTTTTCAAACTTCCTGTCAGACAAAGCGTTGTTGTTGTTGTTGTTATGTCTACAAATCCCTGCTCCTTGAGGCGCTCTCCTCTCTGAGGTACAGTTTGAGCTGATTTCCTGTAACTGGTTAACGGTGGTTCCTGGGAACTGACGTCAGCCGCCTCTCTGTTGAGGGTCCGGATAGGTGAACGTGACCAGGCGTAAGTTGTCCTTCAACACATGAGTAGCATGGGCTGACCTTTGGAATATCGTCTCTCAGGATTGAACTGAGTCCAAAGCACAGGGCTCAATCCGTCAGACCTGGGTCAGATATATCGGCCTCACACTTCCAAAATAGTTCAGCTGAGCTTGAGTTAGTTTGCCCGGTGTGAAATGGAACCTATGAAAATAGTCCTAAGTGACTCCAAACTGTGCAAACTCGATTTGACCCAGGTCTGCTATCCTTTTAAGGGAAAGCAATATGAGGGATGCCGAGAGCCAGGTATTTTCTCCCCTCTCCAGCTCTTTCACCTTTAGTTCTGATGGGGGACAGAGGAGAGGAGGCGTGAAAGTCACGTGAAGTCACACCATGTATTTATTTATCATCTCTAAGGCACTTCCCACACAGGCCCGTCTCTGTCCATTTCTCTACTTGTAATACGCTCTTCTCTGCAGCGAATTGCTTTCTTCTGACCAACTTGCTTTCGCCTCCTTTCCTAGGAAGTGTGTAGAGAGCTCTGGTGCCTTAGCAAAAGCAACCGCTGTGTCACCAACAGTATCCCTGCTGCCGAGGGGACCTTGTGTCAGACGGGAAGCATCGAGAAAGGGGTAAGTCCAAACGCACTAGTTGTCTCCTGTAGTTTACACACACTGGCTCTCTCCTTCACCTCCATACCAACAGCTCTCTCTCTCTCTCTCTCTCTCTCTCTCTCTCTCTCTCTCTCTCTCTCTCTCTCTCTCTCTCTCTCTCTCTCTCTCTCTCTCTCTCTCTCTCTCTCTCTCTCTCTCTCTCTCTCTCTCTCTCTCTCTCTCTCTCTCTCTCTCTCTCTCTCTCTCTCTCTCTCTCTCTCTCTCTCTCTCTCTCTCTCTCTCTCTCTCTCTCTCTCTCTCTCTCTCTCTCTCTCTCTCTCTCTCTCTCTCTCTCTCTCTCTCTCTCTCTCTCTCATATGATGGCAGCTAAGCCTCCATAGGTGGG
Organism: Oncorhynchus clarkii lewisi; assembly: GCF_045791955.1. NCBI lineage: Eukaryota > Metazoa > Chordata > Actinopteri > Salmoniformes > Salmonidae > Oncorhynchus > Oncorhynchus clarkii. Next base: position 41,585,782 of record NC_092151.1, read on the forward strand.
AAGTAGCGTGTGAGTGTCAGAGCCAAGACTAGTTACTGTGAGGTGTGTGGTAACCAGATCTAGTAGGGCTCGTTCTCTCTCTCTCCTGTGGTATCCCAATGTATTACCGCCCCTCCCCCTTTCCCGCCACACACAAACACACCATGCTTTGAGGTCATCACTTCAGAGTCGAATCGCAGGGTGGCTGGCCACGCCACGGCCAGGTTAGACGGCTGACAGGGAGACGGTTTTAACATGGATTACGGTGGCCATTGTCACCGGATGGTCCGAGGTCTCAAAGGGAAGAATGGGAGGGTGTCAGGGGCTGTCGTGTGACATTACCCTCCGCTGACTGGAGCCTTTCAGGCCCCCGGGGGCCACTGACGGGGTCCTGGGCTACACAGGGTGCACAGGTTGAGATCAGCTCAGGGGGATTTGGGACAGAGGGCTTCGGGGGGCTGGTAGTGCGCTCCTGTCTGGGGTGAGGGTGGGTGGTGAGGGGGATGGGGGTTGGGAGGGGGCTTCAAAGGAACACAATTGTCAGCCATTTCTCACCAGGCCCTGTAATGGAGAGGCCCTGCCAACTAGGGGGGAAGGGAGGGAGGAGGGAGGGAGAGGTGGTAGGGCAGGGAGGAGAAGGAGGGGTGAGGTGGAGG
>NC_092151.1:41591416-41713916 GCF_045791955.1 Oncorhynchus clarkii lewisi
AAGAACGTTCCTACAACACAGGTAATCTGTTATTCAAAGGTTCCCAGAATGTTTCATTAGGTTGTGGGAACAGTCTGGTGGGAACGTCGTCGGGACATCGCTAAAGATATGTTCCTAAAACACAAAAACTGTCCAGTTGTGCGGACAATTCTTCACCTTTGAACTATATAAGAAAAATAATATTCTCAATTTCAATCAAAACACATACAAATGCATGCAATACCCATTCTGAAAAATTATTATACATAATAAATATACAAATACGAATTCAGGTTCAATGTAATAATCTTTTATTGATTTAAAGGTCCCATGCAGCCGTTTTTATCTCAATATCAAATCATTTCTGGGTGACAATATAGTACCTTACTGTTTGTAGTTAGCTCATTGTTTTCAATTAAAATGGTTCCCAGAAAAAAACGCAAAAGCAAAGAGCAAAATCATAAATTGTGTTCTGTACCCTGATTGATCATATGATACACAAGGCCACGGCTATGCCCGGGCGGCCCAGAGGGTTAATGATCTGGCTGCGTGTCCGAAAGATTGTTCAATCCCACATATTCCTTCATCAAATCAAATCAAGCTTTATTTATGCAGCACATTTCAGACATGGAATGAAACGCAATGTGCTTCCGCAGGAAGGAGAAACAAACGATGAAAAAACTACGAAAATAAAAGCTGAAATGTTTACTACATAACAAACACAAGACAAAAAAAAAAGAAACAAAATAATGTCATAAAGTGAACAACTAAAAAGCAACCTAAGGAAAAGCCAAGCGAAATAGGTGTGTTTTAAGATCTCTTCTCAAAATGTCCACAGTTTCAGTCCCCCTTCAGGTTCTCTGGCAGGCTATTCCCAAAGGCTGGAGGAATAGTAACTAAAGGCTGTCTCTCCATGCCTCTTGGTCCTAGGCTTTGGGATAGTTAAAAGGTCAGTACCAGAGGACCTGAGGGACCTACAGAGGACATCACTTAAAAGCATGACTGACGTGTTGGGGTGCATCAATCGTGGATTGATGTAAAAACCAATAGAAGAATCTATATTCTAAAACCGGTGTAATGCGTGCTCTCCGTCTGGTCTTGGTCAGTACCCGTGCTGCAGCATTCTGTATGTTTTGCAGTTGACCAGCGGCTTTCTTGGGTAGACCAGACGGGAGAGCACTACAGTAGTCAAGCCTGCTTGTAATAAAAGCGTGGATGATTCTCTCTGTATCGTCCTGAGAGAGAAACGGCCGCACCGTGGCAAAGTTCCTCAGGTGGTAAAAAAGCTTTTTTGGTCACATTCCCAATGTGTTCCAAATCTAAAATAACACCTAGTTTTTTTTAAAACCTGGTGTGTTGTCTTTACTGCCCGTCAATTACAATGTGCGGCTCATTCTCTCTCTGTGTTTTGGCTCCGACAGTAAGTACCTCGGTCTTGTCTTGTTTTAGCTGGAGGAAGTTGTGAGCTATCCAAGTATTTAAATCACTAATACCGTCTAATAATTGATCCGTGGAGCTAAAAATCCTCTGGTGACATGTAAAGTTGTGTATCGTCTGAATGGCAGTGAAAATCAATGCTGTGATTTCTGATAACGCTGCCAAGGGGTAACATACACTACCAGTCAAAAGTTTGGACACACCTACTCATTCCAGGGTTTTTCTTTATTTTTTAAACTTTTTTTTTAACATTGTAGAATAATTGTGAAGACATCAAAACTATGAAATAATACATATGGAATCATTTAGTAACCAAAAAAAGTGTTAAATAAATCAAAATATATTTTAGATTCTTCAAAGTTGTCACCATTTGCCTTGAACACAGCTTTGCACACTCTTGGCATTCTCTCAACCATTTTCACCTGGAATGCTTTTCCAAGCTTTTCCAACTTGAAGGAGTTCCCACATATGCTGAACACTTGATGGCTGCTTTTCCTTCACTCTGCGGTCGTACTCTTCCCAAACCATCTCAATTGGGTTGAGGTTGGGTGATTGTGGAGGCCAGGTCATCTGATGCAGCACTCCATCACTTTATTCTTGGTCAAATAGCCCTTACAAAGCCTGGAGGTGTGTTGGGTCGTAGTGCCACTAAGCCCAAAACAGATGGGATGGCATAGCAATGCAGAATGCTTTGGTGGCCATGCTGGTTAAGTGTGTGTTAGTGGAATTCTAAATTCCTCTGTATTATTTCCCAATCAGAATTAATGACTCTGTCAATGCATTCTTTGGGATTGTAAGACCCAATATTTTTATAAGAAATGGACAGAGCCCCGGTCTTAAAAGTCAGGTAACAGCGTTTAATTCAAGAGAGTACTGGTACATACACATTTTACCACAAGTTATAAACTGAAAATGACGTCAGCGTTTTCTAAATGTTCTATCTCTTCATGACACGGGTAGAGGCCCTATAGTTCTCGAGCCTTCCCTCCTCGCCTAAAGCCAAGGTCAGTCATTGTAAATCAGCATTCTAGACAGTCTGGAGATAGTCCGTCCCTGCCATCTGGAGATAGTTCATTCATTTGTACAAAGGAACAGACCGTCATTGTTACTAAACTCCTGACTATATTATATACAATTGGGATTGGGAGCAAGAGAGAAAATTCATATATGTACAGTACATAATCGCATTTGGACTAGTCAGTCCTGATTGAAATGTATACATAATTAGTCATCATTGATAAAAATTCTCTTAACAGTGTGCCTTGAATAAATCACAGACAGTGTCACCAGCAAAGCACCCCCACACCATCACACCTCCTCCATGTTTGGCGGTGGGAACCACACATGCGGAGATCATCCGTTCGCCTATTCTGCATCTCACAAAGACACAGTGGTTGGAACCAAAAATCACAAATTTGGACTCATCAGACCAAAGGACAGATTTCCACCGGTCTAATGTCCATTGCTCGTGTTTCTTTGCCCAAGAAAGTATCTTCTTCTTATTGGTGTCCTTTAGTAGTGGTTTCTTTGCAGCAATTCGACCATGAAGGCCTGATTCACGCAGTCTCCTCTGAACACTGTGAAGCATTTATTTGTGCTGCATTTTGTGAGGCTGTTAACTCTAATAAACTTATCCTCTGCAGCAAAGGTAACTCTGGGTCTTCCTTTCCTGTGGCGGTCCTCATGAGAGCCAGTCTCATCATAGCGCTTGATGTGTTTTGCGACTGCGCTGGACAAAGCGTTCAAAGTTCTTGACATTTTCCGGATTGACTGACCTTCATGTCTTAAAGTAATGATGAACTGTCGTTTCTCTTTGCTTATTTGAGCTGTTCTTGCCATAATATGGACTTGGTATCTTACCAAATAGGGCTATCTTCTGTATACCACCCCTACCTTGTCACAACACAACTGATTAGGTCAAACACATTAAGAAGGAAAGAAATTCCACATATGAACTTTTAACAAGGCACACCTGTTAATTTAAATGCATTCCCTATTATTCTACAATGTAGAAAATGGGTAGGTGTGTCCAAACGTTTGACTGGTACTGTATATAAACTGAACAGTACCAGACCCAAAATCGAACCTTGTGGAACGCCACATGTGATATGTTCACCAAGGGTGACAAAAAAACTCTCAATCTGTTTAATAGGTCCTAAAACAATTTAGAACTGGACCGGAGAGGCCAACCCACCTCTACAGTCTGTCCAGAAGGACATCAATGTCAACAGTGTCGAATGCAGCACTTAAATCTACGAGTGCAAGGACAGAGAGCTGTTTGGCATCTGTGTTGCCTCTGAGATCATTTAACACTTTAAATAAGGCTGTCTCTGTGCTGTAGTGGGCACGAAAACCAGATTGGAATTTTTCAAAAGTACAGTTGGCACTTATAGTAGTTTAGTTGTTTGAACACCAATCTCTTCAGAATTTTGCTTAAGAATGAAAGGTTGGAGATTGGCCGAAAATTGCTGAGAGCTGAGCAATCTAGATCACTTTTCTTCAGAAGGGGTTTCACCGTAGCAGTTTTTAGTGCAGCGGGCAAAGAGCCTGTGAACAGGGAGTGATTAACAATAAGTGCAGTTAAATACTGTTGTGAAGAAGGTGGTGGGGATAGGATGGAAAAGGCAGGTAGAAGGCTTAAGTTGTGATAACACTTTTCTGAGCATGTCTGTGTCAACCAGGGAAAATCAATCCATAGTGCCTTTGTGTGGTAGGCTAGGGCACATACCATCAAACTTCCTTCTCATCAGGTCTTCTTGACTGATACCCAGCCTAATGTTGGTTGTCTTAAGCTCTGAAATATGCCGCAAACTCATCGCATTTAGATGTGGAGGAAAGTTCACACAGGATTTATCAGGCCATCAATGGTCGAGAAGAGCACTGTCTAGTTATTCTGATGATTAATGATCAAGATAGAAAAAAGGAGTCTGTCTGGCATTCATAATTGCTCTGTTATGTATGCCAAGTTGCTCTCTCAGAATATCTCGCAGAATATCAAAATGGACGTTCAACTTTGGACTTTCTCCGCTTCCGCTCTGCCTTTCAGCAATTTCTCTTTAATTTATACATTTCCTCACTCATCCAAGGGGCTCTCTGTTTGGATGTGGCCTTTCTAAACCTCACTGGAGCTATGGCATCAATGGTTGCCATTAATTTGCGATTAACGTTATCAACTAAATCATCACAAGAGGAAGGCAGAATAGGTGGTGGAGTATTGTTCATACACTCAATCAAATCTGTAGCAACTTCAGAGGTAAGATAGTTTTTCTTAATAATGTGTTCAATATTACCCAGTGCTAAGGGCAACAAGGTAGTAAAAAATACACAGTGGTGATCAGATAAAGCAACATCAACAATAGAGAATGTGTCAATAGAAAGCCCCTTGGTAATAACCAGGTCCAGAGTATGGCTGTGCTTATGGGTGTGCCCAGTGACATGTTGGATAAAGTCCATAGAGCTCAAAAGATTCATAAAGTCATTGGCCTTGGAGTCAGTCTCTATGTCAACATGAATATTAAAATCGCCCAGCACAATGATCTAATCACAGTTCTCAAGGACAATAGCCAATAGCCTATAGAGGGTTATGGCCAGCACTGGTGGCTGACATTTAAACAGTATAGCATGATGCTCAAAAACCCTGTATAGTCGCCAAACGAAATGTCCTTACAGCTGAGAGCATTAGTAAAAATAGAGACTGTCCCCCCACCCTTTTTCCCTTTTCTGATAGAGTATAAAAATCTGTAGTCCGAGGGGGAGGCTTCAATAAGATCGGCACTACAGTCTGATGACAGCTATGTTTCAGTGAGAAACATGCAATCATTTTAACGCTCAGTAATGAGGTCAATCACGAGAAAGGTTTTACTTGTGATTGCTCTAACATTTAAAAGATCCATATTCAATGAGTGTGGGCCACTCTGCCCCTGGGGCATCTGCCTCAAGGTAACCAATGGAATAACAACCAAATTATTACAACCACATTTTCTTACAGTCTCCAATCTATCAGAATGGTCGGAGATAACAGTTTGTATAAACTCACTAGAAGGCGGAGTTAAAGGAACATAAATGAAGTTGCTCACAGTAGCCACACTGCCATTTGTACAGGACTTGATATGGTTTCCAAGTCCTCTTTTGCTTATTCTGACAGGGAGAACTGCGATGTTTCTGGAAATAATCCGGGAACCCCTGCGGTTAGGGTGAATCCCGTCTCTTCTAAAATAAAGTGCTGGTTGCTCCCACGGCAAAGTTGTCACAAAAAGAGACATCCCTGTCGTTGCAAAGTTTCTTCAGGTACTCGTTCAGGGCACAGAGTCGGCTGAAACGTTACGAACCCCTTCGGTAGCATGTTTCTTATGAAATTGAGCCTCAGATATATTGTACTACAAGAGAGGATGTCTTTATTTCGTCCATATGTATATATCCAGTAAGAAATACAGAATTTAGACTAACTGTAAAAACGCTATATTGTCGAAAAAAATGTACTGTTAAAATAAACTTACCTGATATAATTCCTCCTTTGAGACGCTTGATATTTTTCATGATCTGAATGGAAAAAGTGATCCTAGATCAGCACTCATATTCTTTGGATACCTTGTAAAAATGGGCCCAGAAGTTCACAGAATATAAAGAGGTTGGGTGTGAAGTGATGGCGAATAACTCTGTTACCAGTATTCCCCTGGGTAGGTTATGTCTAAAAAGGCTTAAAAGGAAGCATGGAGTTCCTGATTGACCATACAGTCATTGCTATTTACTAAAAAGAGAAGACGGAAGAGAGCTTTCCTGGTGGCATTGTCACGGCCGTCGAAAGAAGTGGACCAAAGTGCAGCGTTGTGAGCGTACATATTCCTTTTATTTATAGAAAATGTCGCCAACAAAACAACAAACAAAAAACAACCGTGAAGCTTAACAGGGCTATGATGCCTCTAAGAAAGTTAACTACCCACAAAACAACAGGGAAAGAAGGCTGCCTAAGTATGATTCCCAATCAGAGACAACGATAGACAGCTGTCCCTGATTGGGAACCATACTCGGCCAAAACAAAGAAATACAAAACATAGAAAATAGAACATAGAATGCCCACCCAAATCACACCCTGACCAAACCAAAATAGAGACATAAAAAGCTCTCTACGGTCAGGACATGACAGTACCGCCCCCCAAAGGTGCCTGGAAAACCTGAACATATAGGGGAGGGTCTGGGTAGGCATCTATCCGCGGTGGCGGCTCTGGTGCTCCACCTCTGGCCTACCCCACTTTGGTGGCGCCTCTGGTGTGGGGACCATCGCCGCCGACCCCGGACTGGGGACCCTCTCTGCGGGCCCCGGACTGGGGACCATTGTTGTGGGCCCCGGACTGGGGACCCTCGCTGCTGGCCCCGGACTGGGCACCCTCATTGCGGGCCCTGGACTGGGCACCCTCGTTGCGGGCCCTGGACTGGGCACCCTCGTTGCGGGCCCCGGACTGGGCACCCTCGTTGCGGGCCCGGACTGGGCACCCTCGTTGCGGGCCCCGGACTGGGCACCCTCTCTGCGGGCCCCGGACTGGGCACCCTTGCTGGAGGCCCCGGGCTGGCCCGTGGAGCAACCTTTAAAGAACTTAGACCAGGTGTTCTGTCAGCATTCTTACAACATTAAGGGAATAAATAACCTGTGCAACCTAACTTGTAAACATTGTATGAATGTCATCACAATTAAGCATATTTTGTGTTTTGGGAACCTACAGTGCCTTCAGAAAGTATTTATACCCTTTGACTTCTTCCACATTTTGTTGTGTTACAGCCTGAATTCAAAATTGATTACAAAAAAAATGTATCTCACACATCTACACAAAATACCCCATAATGACAAAGTGAAAACATGTTTTTAGAAAGTTTTGCAAATGTATTAAAAATGAAATATAGAAATATCTCATTTACGTACAGTGGGGCAAAAAAGTATTTAGTTAGCCACCAATTGTGCAAGTTCTTCCACTTAAAAAGATGAGAGAGGCCTGTAATTTACATCATAGGTACACTTCAACTATGACAGACAAAATGAGGAAAAAAAATCCAGAAAATCACATTGTAGGATTTTTTATGAATTTATTTGCAAATTATGGTGGAATGACAGAGGTCAAAAGTTTTCTGTAAGTCTTCACAAGGTTTTCACACACTGTCGCTGGTATTTTGGCCCATTCCTCCATGCAGATCTCCTCTAGAGCAGTGATGTTTTGGGGCTGTTGCTGGGTAACACGGACTTTCAACTCCCTCTAAAGATTTTCTATGGGTTGAGATCTGGAGACTGGCTAGGCCACTCCAAGACCTTGAAATGCTTCTTACGAAGCCACTCCTTCGTTGCCCGGGCGGTGTGTTTGGGATCATTGTCATGCTGAAAGACCCAGCCATGTTTCATCTTCAATGCCCTTGCTGATGGTAGGCTTTGTTACTTTGGTCCCAGCTCACTGCAGGTCATTCACTAGGTCCCCCCGTCTGGTTCTGGGATTTTTGCGATCATTTTGACCCCACGGGGTGAGATCTTGCGTGGAGCCCCAGATCGAGGGAGATTATCAGTGGTCTTGTATGTCTTCCATTTCCTAATAATTGCTCCCACAGTTGATTTCTTCAAACCAAGCTGCTTACCTATTGCAGATTCAGTCTTCCCAGCCTGGTGCAGGTCTACAATTTTGTTTCTGGTGTCCTTTGACAGCTCTTTGGTCTTGGCCATAGTGGAGTTTGGAGTGTGACTGTTTGAGGTTGTGGACAGGTGTCTTTTATACTGATAACAAGTTCAAACAGGGGCCATTAATACAGGTAACGAGTGGAGGACAGAGGAGCCTCTTAAAGAAGAAGTTACAGGTCTGTGAGAGACAGAAATATTGCTTGTTTGTAGGTGACCAAATACTTATTTTCCACCGTAATTTGCAAATAAATTCATTAAAAATCCTACAATGTGATTTTCTGGATTTTTCCCTAATTTTGTCTGTCATAGTTGAAGTGTACCTAAGATGAAAATTACAGGCCTCTCTCATATTTTTAAGTGGGAGAACTTGCACAATTGGTGGCTGACTAAATACTTTTTTGCCCCACTGTAAGTATTCACACCCCTGAGTCAATACCTGTTAGAATCACCTTTGGCAGCGATTACAGTTGAGTCTTTATGGATACGTCTCTAAGAGCTTTGCACACCTGGATTGTACAATATTTGCCCATTATTCTTTTGAAATTCTTCAAGCTCTCTCAAGTTGGTTGTTGATCATTGCTAGACAGCCATTTTCATGTCTTGTCATAGATTTTCAAGCTGATTTAAGTCAAAACTGTAACTAGGCCACTCAAGAACATTCAATGTCATCTTGGAAAGCAATTTGCCCTTAAACATAACACTTTGTATTCAGGACGTAAAGTTAATTTCTTTGGCACATTTTTTGCAGTTTTACAAACAGGATGCATGTTTTGGAATATGTATATTCTGTACAGGCTTCTTTCTTTTCACTCTGTCATTTAGGTCAGTATTGTGGAGTAACTACAATGTTGTTGTAACTGTTTTAAAGTCACCACTGATTGGCCTCATTGTGAAATCCCTGAGTGGTTTCCTTCCACTCCGGCGACTGAGTTAGGAAGGGCGCCTGTGTCTTCGTAGTGACTGGGTGTATTGATACTCCATCCAAAGTGTAATTAATAACATCACCATGCTCAAAGAGATATTCAATGTCTTCTTTTTTCATTTTTACCCATCTACCAATTAGGGTGGGCCGTATCCAGATTTTTTATATTGTCATACCGTCCTTCTCTCACCTCAGGATTTACGGTATTACCAGTTTAATACACAAGTAGGCGCAAAAAAAAATAAAAAAATTACCAGAATGCTAACAAAACAAATAATAGTGAATTTGCATGGAGGTTGCTAGCGAAATATGCTAACGACTACAAATGAAAAGAAATGAATTGCAATCCGGCTCATAAAGTTATACATAGGTAGGAGCTACCGAATGTCTTTTTTGGTGAGTTTGGAATGTGAACGAGAGTCATTGTGCAAATGAACAATGTTTTGACTCACGCAGTACTGGCTCTCCAGTACTGGCTCTGTGAACTGTGGAGTCTGGAGTTGCTAGGGCAACCGGCAAGCCTGCTCTGCAGGGAGAATAGGGGGGAGGAGCAAACAGATTGAGAACAGAGAGGAGAAAAAACGCAAGGAAATCAAGATAGCAGTGGCAGCTGTACAAATAACTCATCCAAAGGGCTTTGCCTTCTCAAACATGGCAGAATTCAAACATAATATGCTACCTCCGTCAGTCACCGTATTAATTCAGCCACTTACTTAAATAGCAAGTTAAACTAAGGGTCTTGTTAATAACGCATAATTCTGCGTTTTTCACGCAGGTCGGAAAATATAAAACTCCTAAAAAATATCTTGTTGTGTTTTGTTGACACAAGTCTAAAATGCTTAATTTTGTAAGTTCTGCTCGGCATCAGACTAATATTGTGCTTCAGTTGCAATTCTAAACTCGGATGAGAATTCAGGAAGGGACATTTATATCTGCAGACAGCGCTCCGACTGATGTGTAACTTATTTTCTCCGATACCTTACTTGGTGTAGCCAGACTATGTTTCTCAGGTAAAATGCAAGACAAACTTTAAGCAAAACATTAGGACATGTAGCTGGCTCCATTCTTTCTCTGACAGGCCTAAACATTAGAAATATCATGGCCATGCATCATTTTTTTACAAAAAAAAGATCTTGCTTTTTCATTGTAAGCTCATTTACTTGTGCAGCTGCCAGCCAAATAGCATGGCATTTTATTTGATTTAACCTTTATTTAACTAGGCAAGTCAGTTAAGAACAAATTCTTATTTGCAATGACCCCGGCCAAACCTTAACCCGGACGATGCTGGGCCAATTGTGCGCTGCCCACTTCTGCTGTCATCTCATGAAAATGAAACTATTTTATGTCGAATGTGTTGCACTAATGTATTTTCTGGAAAGGAAAACTATAGTTGCCTGCCCTTGATCACTCTATTAAAGGAAAAAAGAACACTGTTGACTTTCAATATAAAACGTGACCCCTGTCAATACACAGTTGGACTCACCTGCTCATGCGTTCTGCTTTTGTGCTATTTACAAACAAACATGTGACTGTGCTGGGGAACTGAGTAAGCTTTATATAATGTGACAGGTGAAATAAGAACACAATCTGCTTTATCTCCTAACGCATTGCACAAGTTGACTGCAGGTATTTACTTAAAATATAGCTACAAATATTAAAATGTACAGGAAAAACTTCAAAGAAATAGTTTCAATGGTGTTGACGGAATTGAAAAATTCTTCCCTGGCTATTTCCAAATACGCCGGTATACGGTATATACTGTATACTGCCCAAGCCGACTACCAATAGATGCCCTTCTTTGTGAGGCATTGTAAACCTCCCTGGTCTTTAAGGTTGAATCTGTGTTTGAAATTCACTGCTCGATTGATGGACTTTACAGATAATTGTATGTGTGGGGTTAGGACTGTGGCGGTCACAACATTTTGTCAGCCGGTGATTGTCAAACAAATAACTGTCGGTCTCACGGTAATTGACCGTTAATTACCATAAACACATTTAGCATCTCCATTTCCATGCCAGGTAGGCTATACTCTTGTTGTAAAGAAAAGCAATGTGCTTAATTTGAGGAAAGTTGAGAAATAAATATAGTAGACCTAGCCTATAGAAAGCTGATGGGATCCTCCTCTTTTTAATAGAAGCCATCACTCTGTTTTCGCACGCAAATGCATAGTATATAGAAATGTTGCGCAACATGAGCTCATGGGCTTTCATGAAGTGTTTGGTTAGATTTGCGAATACATTTGCATTGATGTCAGACTGATTAAAGGGACAATAGAGTGCTGACTACCAGGCAGTTAGCAAGTTTGGTGGGCTACTAATGACCATCAGCAGCGTCAGAGCTTGGAGAAGCCTAATTACCATGACTAAACAGTCATGTGGTCATGTGGACTGCCTTCATGACTCGTGACCACCGGTGTGGCGATAATAAGGTCACTATAACAGCCCTATGTGGGGTACAGAGATGAGGTAGTCCTTCAAAAATCATGGTGAACACTATGCAACTTATTATGTGACATGTTAAGCAAATTTTTACTCCTGAACTTACTTAGGCTTGCCATAACTAATGGGTTGAATAATTATTGAAAAGTTTGTGGTCAAATGCACATCCTTAAAAACATAGGTGCTGGGTTAATGAAGAACACTAGGAAAGAACAAGAAGGACTGCACACTGTTAAAGCTCCCAATTCACCACTTTATTGACAGCGTTTCAATCCAAAACCTGATGCAGATCTGTTGGGTGAATTGTAAAATATAATTCCACTTGGACATTATGGGGTATTATTATGTGTCGGCCAGTGACACAAAATCTCAAATGAATCCATTTTTATCTGTAACACAACAACATTTGGAAAGGTTTAAGGGGTGTGAATGCTTTGTGAAGGCCCTGTATCTCTTGTAAAGTACCCACACTGTTCCCACAGCCGAATGAAATGTTCTGGGAACCTTTCAAAAACTCAGAAAGACTGTTTTGTCAATATTCCTGCAACATCCAAGGAACGTTTTGTGCACACTGATTTTGTGCAAACATTATCTGAATGTCATCACAACGGGACAGTTTTTTGTTTTTTTTGGGAACATATCTTTTGCGATGTCCCCACAATGTTCCCACCGTACTGTTCCCACAACCTAATGAAACATTTTGAGAACCTTTAAAGAACAGACAAAAATTGTTCTAGGAATGATCTTGTCATATCTGGTAAACGTTTTTTTGCACCCTAAAATAAACACGGTAGAATCATCCACACAACTGCACCGTTTTCTTTTTTTTTTGGTAACATATCTTTTGTGATGACCCCACAGTGTTCCCCCCCAGACCGTTACCATAATCTAATGAAACATTCTGGAAACCTTTAAAGAACAAACTAAATGTCTTCTGGGAACGTTCTTGCAACATCAGGCATAGGTTTTTATACAAACACTGTAGAATCATCAGCACAACTGGAAAGTGTTTGTGTTCTCAGAACATTTGCCGCAACCTAACGAATTCTTGGAACTTGCACAGAACCAGTTTTGGTTTGCTGGGAAAACATTACTGGTACATTGTGTTATTCCATTACTTGAAAACCTAGTTAGAACATTTGGGGAACGTTCTGCACAGATGTTGTGCACAACAGTTTAGTGAACGTTAGGGGAACATTTTTTATGTTTGGTTTTGGGATGTTATCATCCTAATGTTAGATAAAAAACCCTATTTAGAATCTGAGCTAATGTTCTGGGAATGTTCCCGGTTTGTTGGGATCCCTCTATTTTTAAGGTTGCTAGGAGGAAGAAGATTCTAAGAAGGCTTGCCCTCCTGTAAAGGGTTAAGTTGTTTGTTCCCTTTTGGAAGAGCAAAGTAAACCTCAGCCATTCACGGAAGGCAATTACCTGCCTCTCTGACTCTGTCAAGGTACTGAATGGAGTATCACTGACTTTGATTGATGGAAGATTTAACGCACAAGTGGTTTTGGGATAACAGAGAGCACTGAGGATGCTAGCTTGGTGAAAACAATGGTCAAATAAATGCTTTTGTCCAGGTGAATTTAGGTTTCGTTTGTGTTGAAACAACGTTTGAATGTCCCAGTAAAGATCTTATTGTTACACACAACGCAATGCAAAATGTTCCTTTAAATTCTATGAAAGTTAATTCAAGTACCTTACTTTAGTCCTAAAAAATACTTTGAACAAATATTGTGTATGGCTGCAAACTCAACCCCCCCCCCCAGCACCCCACTCCTCCTAACTATTTCAAGGTGGGCCTTTTTTTTCTGAAGCTGAAAATTGAGCCAGTTAGGAGGCTTGTGGATAGTCAACCACAAATCTTAAAAATAACAGTTGAGAGCAAGCATCGAACGTTTACTTTGGAAAACAAACATCGTCCCAGACCACCGTTTCATTGCCCCGACCGTAGTGCGTCCACAGAGCTCCTACACACACACGCACACACACACACACACGCACGCACACACACACACACACACACACACACGCACGCACGCACGCACGCACGCACGCACGCACACACACACACACACACACACAAAAACACGTATCGTAATTTCAGCGAAAGCAGAGAGTGTAGAGCGAGTCTGGCGTTGACAGCTCTGGCCTGGACATGAAGCCTTGTAGTAATGAAGGTCAAACACTGGGAGTGTGTGTGCAAATGAATTAAGTCATAACATACAGACACGCTAGACTAACCCCACAGCTATCAGAGGAGATTGCTAGCCGCTAGCCATGGGGTCTGAGCTAAAGGCTAATCTCTCCCACAGCGCTGACCGGCGTGGTGTGTATGTGAGTGTGTGTGTTATGACTTCATTCATTTACACACACACACACTCCCAGCCCTCCCCTATGGCCTGCGGTTCCTGCCCTGGTCATTGTTCCCTGCTGAGCAGAGGTCAGCACTCAATTGTTCTCTCTTTCACAACAATGAGATAATGCTGACTCCCTCCCTCCCTGGCACTGTCCCCTGTCGCCAGTTCACATAATCCACCAGGACTGCGTTAGGGATAATCAACATGTCACTTCTAAATGTCATCGGTGCGTGTGTACTATTAAATGTCACCTCTTAATGGGAAGCAGGACAACAATGGAGGGTGGGAGGCCTGCTGGGAGTTCCTCTGTGGTGGCTGACACAGACATTGTGTTAACCAGAGTGGCTGGAGAAGACGCTGGTTACGATAGGAGTGACTGAGAGGGTTGGATCCATACCTTACAGTTCTATACTTCTTATAGTTCCCGGTGCATAGTGGGAAAAACTCACTATTGGAGAAGAAGAAAAAAAAACTCAAGCGTATTGGCCGCGTTTGATGTAGCCTCTTAGTTGTCGAAGCGCTGTCTCGATCAACATCACACAAATGATTCAATCACTAATCTTACCCTAGTACTGTATTTCACTCTGTCTTTTCTCACCAGAGCTGCATGATGGAACTGACTGGGGATTGGCCCTTACTTCAATAGTAATGAAAGTCAGTCACCCTTTCCTTCAGCTGGGTTCAGGCCTGTAATGCGTGTGTGCCTGCCTGCGTGTTTGTGTGTTCAGGCCTGTTTATCCTGCTCTACTTTCAGCCTGTGAAATACAGTATATAGCTTTGACCTGAGCTCACTGAGAGTCTTTGTTTGTCCTGAGGGAAAGTGCTGTTGGCCCTCGCATACGCACACTCACACACACACACGCACACACACACACACACACACACACACACACACACACACACACACACACACTCACACACACACACACACACACACACACACACACACACACACACACACACACACACACACACACACACACACACACACACACACACACACACACACACACACACATACATTTACATTTTTTAGTTATTTAAGCAGACGTTGTATTCCAGAGCGACTTACAATTATCTGGCGTTGTTGTTACCTTCAAGTAAGTCTCTGTTCTGCTAGGGTGTTGGGGATGGTCGGATGGACGTAAGCATCTGCCTCTGATTCCAAAAGGTTGCCAGTTTGAATCCAGCGAAAGAAAGTTGTTTTTGAGATTTTGTTATTTTGCCTGTCCCAAACCTTAACCCTTACCTTAACCATTCAGAGTTAATGCCGAAACTTAACCTTGAACGCACATTTGACGTTTGTAACAACTTTGAAATGTGACGTTTGAGAAACACGGATTAACGTCTAAATCTGACTAAAGACTGTGAGAGTTAGTTGTTTAAGATAGCTAGGTGAGACCACGACACACCACAATCGGAACAAGTACATTTCCCCCTCAATGAAGTTGTTATGTTCCCTCAGCAAAGTCAGTGGTAGTAGGAAAAAACAAGCACATTTTAAAACATTTTAATTACATTTTGGGGTTGGAGGGGGGGGGGGGGGGGGGGGGGGGGGTGCCGTGGGATTTATTTACAATACTCTGTAAAGAGGTAGGGTTTCAGACGTTTTTGGAAGATGGGTAGGGACGCCGCTGATTGGGATGCCAGGACAGAGAAGCGCTTTGACTGGGCTGAGCTGGACCTGCCAGGTGGGATGCAGTCCAGAGCTTGAGACCTCCAGCCCTGAGAGGGTGGAGAAGGAGGATCTGATGGTTCACGGCGTCGAAGATCCAGGAGGAGGAGAACAGAGGAGAGAGAGTCAGCGTCGGGAGAGCGGGTGTTGGTTTCTTGAGGAGGGGAACCACTCTGGCCATCTTGAAGTCAGAGGGGAGGCAGCCAGTGGTCAGGGATGAGTTGATGAGGGAAGTGAGCAATGGGAGAAGGTCTCCAGAGATGTTCCGCAGAAGGGAGGAGGGGATGGGGTCTAGTGGGCAAGTTGTCGGGTGGCTGGACATCACTAGTCACAGTTTCATCTGGAGAGACAAGAGAGAAAGTTCCCAGACAGAGAATGTTTTCAACAATAATGTCTTTGCCTCTTCCCTGATCCAAATGGAGAGCCTTCCAAGGCATATGCCTTCCAAGGCATAGAACACCAACCTAAGCCCCAGTACTGGCCCCGGCCCTGGCTCCAGTACCTGTCCCAGTCCTAGCTCCAGCCTCATCTCTAATGCTAGCCCCAACCGCAACCCCAGCACCTTACCCCCGCCCCAGTCGAGTCTGAACCAAATAGTGTCAATCCGGCCCAGCCCCCATTCAAGGCCAGCCCCAGCCCTAACCCCAGTCCTAACCCCAGCCCTAACTCCTAACCCCAGCCCTAACCCCTAACCCCAGCCCCTAACCCCAGCCCTAACCCTAACCCCAGCCCTAACCCCAGCCCTAATGACATCCCCAGCCCTAACCCCAGCCCTAATGACATCCCCAGCCCTAACCCCAGTCCTAACCCTAACCCCATCCCCAGCCCTAACCCCAGCCCTAACCCCATCTCCAGCCCTAACCCCAGCCCTAACCCCATCCCCAGCCCTAACCCCATCTACAGCCCTAACCCCATCTCCAGCCCTAACCCCAGCCCTAACCCCATCTCCAGCCCTAACCCCTAACCCCAGCCCTAACCCCAGCCCTAACCCCATCCCCAGCCCTAACCCCAGCCCTAACCCCATCCCCAGCCCTAACCCCATCTCCAGCCCTAACCCCAGCCCCAGCCATAACCCCAGCCCTAACCCCATCCCCAGCCCTAACCCTAACCCTAACCCTAACCCTAACCCAGCCCTAACCCTAACCCCAGCCCTAACCCTAACCCCAGCCCTAACCCCAGCCCTAACCCCATCCCCAGTCCTAACCCTAACCCCAGCCCTAACCCCAGCCCTAACCCTAACCCCAGCCCTAACCCCATCCCCAGTCCTAACCCTAACCCCAGCTCTAACCCTAACCCCAGTCCTAACCCCAGCCCTAACCCCTAACCCAAGTCCTAACCCTAACCCCAGCCCTAACCCTAACCCCAGCTCTAACCCCATCCCCAGTCCTAACCCCAGCCCTAACCCTAACCCCTAACCCCATCCCCAGCTCTAACCCCATCCCCAGTCCTAACCCCATCCCCAGTCCTAACCCTAACCCCAGTCCTAACCCCATCCCCAGTCCTAACCCCTAACCCCATCCCCAGTCCTAACCCCTAACCCCATCCCCAGTCCTAACCCCATCCCCAGTCCTAACCCCTAACCCCATCCTCAGTCCTAACCCCATCCCCAGTCCTAACCCAATCCCCAGTCCTAACCCAATCCCCAGCACAGCCCGAGTCTATTCTGTACCAGACAGGGCCGACCCAGCGGGGATGTTTGTAATTACACACTCAAACAAATCACCAGGGGAAACAAAGCAGTTGTTCCAAACACAAAACATATTGTTCTCTGCATGAGAGAAATAATAACATAACAGACTGTCTCAGGCCAGAATAGAGTGGTTTTAGGGAAAAGTCTTCACAGACAATAGACTGTACTAAGGTTAGTTAAACTAGGGTTTGTTAACCACCCCAACATTCTAATGTGTTGTTTTTGATTCGCTGTTTTCCAGGCATGCCCATCGGGATCCCGGGACTTCCGGGTGAAGCAGTGTGCCGACTTCGACAGCATGCCGTTCCGTGGGAAATACTACAACTGGAAGCCCTACACTGGAGGTGAGATCGGAATAATGCATTAATCCACCAATCGCTCCCGTCCATTCCGCTGTCTTTCTCTACCCGTTTGCAGTAGTTTATTCGGCGCTTTGATACCTTTCATCATACAGTAGCTTCCCAGAGTCTGTGGTCCTCTCTGGCCCTCAGTGACAGTCCAAAGGCTTCTCTCTGTGACTGTTGTGTACACATCTAATACCAACAGTAGGCAGGACTGTTTGATAGGCCCAGAATTCCTGGGATTCCCACATTGTGTTTGATGGCCCTCTGGACAGCCATTCCAACTCTTTAGCCCTCAATGAAGACATTGGAGTGGGAGTGTGGGAGGGGTGGGATTTGGGTCCATTGAGGCTTGAATTCTGGGTCATCACTATCTGGGCTACAATTGATGAATTGGCACCAGGACTTCCTATTACCTTACAGATGTAGGTTCTTAATTTGATCCCTCTTTAGCTGCTGGAAATGCAGATGAGCTTCACGATTTACACACATTCACTGAAAAGCCGCACGTCATTATATTATTGCACTTTTCATGCTGCCTGATTTTGGCCAGCTAATAGCCTAACCACCTAAGCAACATTATGTACGAAACATTCAAATCCTGTTGCTGCAGGATTATTTTGCTGTGACAACACTGGTCAAATTAACATCCAACACCTGTGTGTGTTCTCTAATTTTCACTAGAGATTGCAGTGGAAAGTTACTCACAAAGAAACACACACGCGCGCACACACACACATGCAACTCATAAAGCACAGTCTAGTCCTACTCTGTCCCAGGACGTTGCGCTATAAGTTGAACTCTGTTATCACAACTCCCATTAGTCAACGCTATGAGCTCCTCTGTAGCTGGTACAAATCTATTGGACTGTCAGTCTACATGTAGAGGTTGGAGAAAACCTCAGCGTGGATGTCAGTGTGTGTGTGTGTGTGTGTGTGTGTGTGTGTGTGTGTGTGTGTGTGTGTGTGTGTGTGTGTGTGTGTGTGTGTGTGTGTGTGTGTGTGTGTGTGTGTGTGTGTGTGTGTGTGTGTGTGTGTGTGTGTGTGTGTGTGTGTGTGTGTGTGTGTGTGTGTGTGTGTGTGTGTGTGTGTGTGTGTGTGTGTGTGTGTGTGTGTGTGTGTGTGTGTGTGTGTGTGTGTGTGTGTGTCATGGCAGCCCCAGCTATCTCTCCCAGTGTCAGTACTGAAGTGACGTCAGGCCCCAGGTCCAGGATCAGATCTAAGCATGACTAATAGAAGTCTTTATTACTATCAACAAACTCTAGAGGAGAGCAGAGAACAGGGCCTGGGTTCATGTTCTGGCCCAGACTCTTGGCTCACAACTAGCACCACAAAAGCTTTTCTGGGATAAAAAAAATAAATAATCTATATTGTAAACTGTATTATTTTCTTATAGATAGATGTATTCATAGTCATGTCACTCATCATGGCACACATGATGGGTATGATGTGAATCAACTGTTTATAAACTGGGCGGTTCGGGTCCTGAATGCTGATTGGCTGACAGCCATGGTATAATCAGAACGTATACTACAGGTATGACAAAACATGTATTTTTACTGCCTTAATTATGTTGGTAACCAGTTTATAATAGCAATAAGGAACCTTGGGGGTTTGTGGTATTATGACCAATATACCACGACTAAGGGCTGTATCCAGGCACTCCGCGTTGCGTCGTGCGCAAGAAGAGCCCTTAGCCGTGGTATATTGGCCATATACCACACACCCCCTCGTGCCTCATTGCTTAAATAGAACATGTGTTATAATGTGTTTGAACCTGTAGTCGTTATGGCTGAACCTTCGTTTTCTGTCTGTGGCCGGTGGGTGTAGACACAGGTTATCAAAAGTCACATTGTGAGAAATGTCTCTAAGTTTGAGGTCGACGTGGCCTAATTGGCAAAGCATGACACTTACAATGCCAAAGGTCATGCCACCCATGTGTAAAATTATTATTATATATTAAGTTGTGTCTGATATCTCCCTACTGTATGTATAACTATGTGTACAGGAGTCGATCCCTGCCCTGTGGAGGTTTGTCCAGTACCTTCTGACCTCTGCCCTGTGTGTTCCAGGTGGCGTGAAGCCATGTGCTCTGAACTGTCTGGCGGAGGGATATAACTTCTACACCGAGCGCTCCCCGGCCGTCATCGATGGAACACGCTGCCAGGCCGACTCACTGGACATCTGCATCAATGGAGAGTGCAAGGTGAGAGAGAGAGAGAGAGAGAGAGAGTGTGTCTTTGTGTGCGTGTGTGTGTGTCTGTTTGTCTGTCTTGAGTGTGATAAGTGTTCTTGTGACGTAGTGGTGGTAATATTTAGGCTGTCCTTTCAATTACTGTACATTTCCCCAGATAAAAGTAGTGCTTCTGGTTCCCACGCTGTGACTCACCCCAGTCAAACAGACCCACGCTGCTTCCAGTCAGGACCCAGCCGGTATGGTGCTGACTCCCCCATAGGAGAAACACTGTACCATGGCTATGACCTGGTTACATTGTGATAGATAAGCTAATAAACGGGATGACTGTATAACCTAATGTAATGATCCTGACCATGTGACCTGACCAGGAAACCTGACCCGACAAAACTCAGCCTGTGACTCAGTTTGTACAGTTTGTAGTCACAGTGTTTGTGTTCCTTCTTATCTCAAGGGACCTTGTTTATATGATACTGACTGACTGGGGGAAAGTGACTGAGAGACAGCAAGGAAATACCATTATCCAATATGGAACAATGTAGCGTTAGAACAAAACGTGGAGTTTCAGTTAGTTGGTTTTCATTGAGTGGTTGGCAGAGGTCTTAATCTAGACTCTTATCACAACTCAACAGATCATGTCTCGGATTGTTTTGAAGTTCTCCTCAGGAAACTGGCTATCCAGATTAACGTGGAAGTTGAGTTGAAAGACACTGTCATTTATTTCACCACTGGGCGTTTGTTTAAAATAAGGTTTGAATTTACGTTCAAAATAGGTTTTTGAGTTGAAAAAAGCTGAAAATAACGTGTTTATTAAGGAGATCTGGCATCTACTGCTGTTTTTGTTCTGTGTGTGGACACTGTACAGTATGTGTACAATCGGGTTATGGTGTGTGTGTGTGTGTGTGTGTGTGTGTGTGTGTGTGTGTGTGTGTGTGTGTGTGTTGGAGGTTTCTTCCCAGAAAGCACTGGGACATGTTCATTCCTAGTCACAGTCCAATGTGCCTTTTTATTTCAGCAGCAGTTGGTCTTCTAGAGTCTTCTAGAGTCTCTGACATGACGTGATTAATCTCTGGAACACCGTCTGCCTGGAGGCTGCACGGAAATACTCAAAATGCTTCATGTAGGCCTGTGCACGTGTTGGAGAACGACAAAGGGAGAGAGAGAGAGAACAGGGGGAAAATGAAAGAGAGAAGAAACAGATAGGGATAGAGCAGAGAAATGTGGACGGAGTGAGAGAGAGAGAGAGAGAGAGAGAGAGAGAGAGAGAGAGAGAGAATGAGAGCGAGGGATGTGTGAGAATAAATGTATTTTTCTCTCCTGTCATTATTAAGGTGACACCCATTAATTCTCCTTATCACATTTTAGAGGAGTCTACACAACTCTGAGATACTCACTTTACCGTAACTCTCTAAAAGAGACTGGCAGTTCAACGACTGTTCAGCGACTGTTCAGTCTGACCCTCTCGTCCAACTGTCGTTCTACGGTTGCTAATCACTTACTGTCCAATCATGAGTTAGCGTTTTAACTGACGTAAAACTTCTGCTCCATGCAGCTTCCACAGACTTGAAGTCACTTCTTCAGCACTTTTCTTTATTACTATGGCATTACTATGGTATTACTACAGTATTATTAAACAGTGGCGTTACTATGGTATAAGTACTTAAAGTAACTTATACTTAAAGTAATATAACATGGTACTCTGTCTCCTCTCTCAGCACGTAGGCTGTGACAACATCCTGGGTTCGGACGCCAAGGAGGACCGCTGTCGGGTGTGTGGAGGGGACGGCAGCACCTGTGAGGCCACAGAGGGACTGTTCAATGACTCCCTACCCAGAGGCGGTAAGACCCAGTCTGGGGACAGAACTTGACAGGGCTCTTTACTTCAGGTGTGCAAATGTTTTAGTTCCATCCAAACTGAAGAAAAAGGTGAAGGGTCATGAAGGGTCTCCCCTCTGAGCAAGTACACGTAGTGGGAGAGTAGTATGTACACTGAGAGGACAAAATATTAGGAACACCTTCCTCATATTGAGTTGCACCCCCTTTTACTCTCAGAACAGCCTCAGTTCATCGGGACTCTACAAGGTGTCGAAAGCGTTCCACTGGGATGCTGGCCCATGTCGACTCCAATGTGTCAAGGTGGCTGGATGTCCTTTGGGTGGTGGACCATTGCTGATACACACAGGAAACTGTTGAGTGTGAAAAACCCAGAAGCGTTGCAGTTCTTGACACACTCAAACCGGTGCGCCTGGCACCTACTACCATACCCCGTTCAAAGGCACTTAAATCTTTTGTCTTGCCCACGCCGTGTCTCAGTTGTCTCAAGGCTTACAAATCCTCCTTTAAGTGGATTTAACAGGTAACATCAATAAGGGTTCATAGCTTTCACCTGGATTCACCTGGTCATTCTAGGTCGTGGAAAGGGCAGGTGTTCCCAATGTTTTGTACACTCGGTGTAGAGATGTGTAACGTGTAAAGAAGAGAGGATCAGAGAAGAGGACTGTGTAATGTAGAGGAGACAGCAGTGTAAAGAAGGGAAGGTCAGAGAAGAGGACTGTGTAATGTAGAGGAGACAGCAGTGTAAAGAAGGGAAGGTCAGAGAAGAGGACTGTGTAATGTAGAGGAGACAGCAGTGTAAAGAAGGGAGGATCAGAGAAGAGTACTGTGTAATGTAGGGGAGACAGCAGTGTAAAGAAGGGAGGATCAGAGAAGAGGACTGTGTAATGTAGAGGAGACAGCAGTGTAAAGAAGAGAGGATCAGAGAAGAGGACTGTGTAATGTAGAGGAGACAGCAGTGTAAAGAAGGGAGGATCAGAGAAGAGGACTGTGTAATGTAGAGGAGACAGCAGTGTAAAGAAGGGATGGTCAGAGAAGAGGACTGTGTAATGTAGAGGAGACAGCAGTGTAAAGAAGGGAGGATCAGAGAATAGTACTGTGTAATGTAGGGGAGACAGCAGTGTAAAGAAGAGAGGATCAGAGAAGAGGACTGTGTAATGTAGAGGAGACAGCAGTGTAAAGAAGGGAGGATCAGAGAAGAGGACTGTGTAATGTAGAGGAGACAGCAGTGTAAAGAAGAGAGGATCAGAGAAGAGGACTGTGTAATGTAGAGGAGACAGCAGTGTAAAGAAGAGAGGATCAGAGAAGAGGACTGTGTAATGTAGAGGAGACAGCAGTGTAAAGAAGAGAGGATCAGAGAAGAGGACTGTGTAATGTAGAGGAGACAGCAGTGTAAAGAAGAGAGGATCAGAGAAGAGGACTGTGTAATGTAGAGGAGACAGCAGTGTAAAGAAGGGAGGATCAGAGAAGAGGACTGTGTAATGTAGAGGAGACAGCAGTGTAAAGAAGGGAGGATCAGAGAAGAGGACTGTATAATGTAGAGGAGACAGCAGTGTAAAGAAGAGAGGATCAGAGAAGAGGACTGTGTAATGTAGAGGAGACAGCAGTGTAAAGAAGAGAGGATCAGAGAAGAGGGCTGTGTAATGTAGAGGAGACAGCAGTGTAAAGAAGGGAGGATCAGATAAGAGGACTGTGTAATGTAGAGGAGACAGCAGTGTAAAGAAGAGAGGATCAGAGAAGAGGACTGTGTAATGTAGAGGAGACAGCAGTGTAAAGAAGAGAGGATCAGAGAAGAGGACTGTGTAATGTAGAGGAGACATCAGTGTAAAGAAGGGAGGATCAGAGAAGAGGACTGTGTAATGTAGAGGAGACAGCAGTGTAAAGAAGGGAGGATCAGAGAAGAGGACTGTGTAATGTAGAGGAGACAGCAGTGTAAAGAAGGGAGGATCAGAGAAGAGGACTGTGTAATGTAGAGGAGACAGCAGTGTGTAGAGAAGAGTATGTGTTTCAGAGCGAGTCCATTCCCCTGTGCATTCTGAAAGCTGCCAAACACCACAAGTTTGTAAGCACTTTCCGGGAGACACATCCTCGGGCAGAAAGGCAAGGTAAAAACTCAGGAATGTATTGTCTTTTTGGCAGAGCAGCCCTGTCCTAGCGCCAACAGAGCACTGTAGCCAAACACTTCTGTGTGTTCCCCCCACCCCCCCCCACCCCCCTTTGTCACCCAATGATAAAGGGTATGGTTTTGGGAGTTGAGAAACATGTTGTCAAAACATAAATGGAAACATAATATATTTGCATTAATTACATCATCCGGTGAAGGACTCGGAGTGGAGATATGGCTTCATCCTGGCTCTGGTTCCAAGACTAGTCTATAGGGAGGCAAAAGCACTTTCTCCTTCTATGGTATGTCCAGTAATGCATCTAAACAAATTTGCTGTGTCTCTGTAATGGTGGTGTCCTTTTCTCTACCAGGTTACATGGAGGTTGTTCTGATACCAAGGGGATCAGTCCACATAGAAATCCAAGAAGTCTCCATGTCCAAGAACTACATCGGTAAGTGACCTCTTTCCAACGCTATACGGGACGGGACGGTCGTCGTTCGAATGATTTTGATCATCCTGTGTTTCTTCACAGTCTCTACATCTGAAAAGGTTCTAAGTCCATAACTCCACACAATTAGTGCTACACTACTGTGAAGCAGTTTGAAATGAACCTGTTTCATATTAGAGGGTATTGCTTCAGTTCCTGGTTTAAAGATTCCGGTTTCCGCACCACCTCGTGCTTTCTCAGTCGAGAGCAGAGCAGACAATGTATTTTTACACTGAAATGAACAGCTTCGACATTAGAGAAAATATTCAGTCTTTGGCGTTGGTCTCTCCCTCTGGAACGTTGGTCTCTCCCTCTGGAACGTTGGTCTCTCCCTCTGGAAGGTTGGTCTCTCCCTCTTCGTTCCAGACGAAAACGGAACAACATTCACAGCTCTGACAGTCGGCATCAAAACAATCAAACAAGCCCGTTTAGTGTTGTTGTCGTGGGCTGACATTAACGAGGGAGTTTAGCCGTGTGACCGAGTGGTGAATTTACAGCTCAGGTTGTTGACGGAGGACTGAAGTCAGGCTTTGAAACGTCAGGCTCTGTTCGATTTACAGCCCCGCGGCGACAGCCCTGAGGCCCTCGTGGATTCAAGTGGATAGCAGAATATTTATATATCAACATGTATTTTATTTGATACATACGTTTTAACGATTGCCACTTTGTGTCCTATTGTGTAGACGGCACTCTCTATGTCCCTTCCAAGTCATGTGTGACAGGCCCTAAAAGCTGTGGGAGTATTTGGTCTTGGTAAAGTTGTGTGAGGCTGCCTTTAGCAGTGGAGATGGACTGAGAGCTCACTGTTTGAATGTGCAGACGAGGTGGCAGTAAAGACTGCATTCTGTAAGCTATCCCCCAAAACAGGAGGAGTCACGTAAGTATTGTTGTAATGAAGTGCGTAAATGCTGCAAAGTGCATACGCATGAGGAATCAGCTAGAGACAGATAGAGAGAGAGGGAACACAGTGTTTGGATCGTTTCTCCTCAATTTGGCCCCATTTCAACTCTGAGAAAATTGATATTTTGAGATGTGTTGTGCTTGGAGACGACTTCTTTGTTTTGACGACCAGCAGGAATGGTATTCATGGGATTCTTCCAAGCTTTCACCTGAAGAGTGTGTGTGTGTGTGCGTTTTCTCTTTCCCTCTGAAAGGTGAGAGTGTGTGTGTGTGTGTGTGTGTATGTGTGTGTGTGTGTGTGTGTGTGTGTGTGTGTGTGTGTGTGAGTGTGTGTGTGTGTGCGTGTGCGTGTGTGTGTGTGTGTGTGTGTGTGTGCGTGCGTGCGTGTGTGTGAGCTCGCCCTGAGTGCTGCACAGTGTCTGTTGAGGAAAATAAATTTGCCAATGACATCAGGAGAGGACGCCGGTGTTGATGATGAATGATGGTGATGACATCACACCAAAACACTGCCACCACCTGTTGTCTTGGCTACCGTTCCTGGGTAGTCTTTGGCTCACCACTCTTGTCAGCATTTTAACAGGCTGCTATTTTAGCTGTAGGGGGTTCAGTGAACTAGACTCAACCCTGCCTGAGAGCTGAAAATGTGTCTTAGCAACGCCAGCGCATTCCTCCTACCTAGGCTTTATATCAGTGGGCTATCACGGTGCCGTGGGTACAAATCCAACTAGAAACCTTCTTCTATCGGTGCCTTTCTTGTAGCGTTGAAGTCAGAGGGAGATGACTACTTCATCAACGGAGCGTGGACCATCGACTGGCCCAGGAAGTTTGACATCGCAGGGACAGCGTTCCACTACAAGAGGCCACTTGACGAACCTGAGTCGCTAGAGGCCCTGGGAGCCACCACGGACAACCTAGTCGTCATGGTAACCACATTTGACTGTTTTGTTGTGTGTTGAGTAAACAATGTGGGAGGGGTTTGTCTTTGACATAGTAAGAGGATCAAACACAAAAAGGGCTTTTTCAGGCATCTTTCAGCCCACCGGGTGTCCTTAGTCAATTTGGGGGGTGGGGGGGATTCCATGAAAAAGGGAATTTAACAAAGACAACCTTCAGATGTTACTCGTTTGAATCGACATGAAGCACAACAGCTGCTCCCAGCAATCCTTAGCTGACCTTCAGGCCAGTAAGACTGCTGGTTCTGGGTTTACTACAGTATATACAGCAACGTAGATATTGAAAAAGCCATTTCTGGCTCAATTCAAATGCAAGTGGACATGTGTTTTGGTGAGGGTGTGTGTTTATGTTTGCGAGCGTGTTCTGGCTTGTGAAAACCTGCGCGTGTATGTGCACGGGTGTAAGTGGGTGTAATGCCTGGATGTCTGTGTGTGCGTGTCTGCGTTTGTGTTTCTTAAAGCCGTCCCACTCCATGGCCCTCAGGACCGCAGTGGCTTTTGCCTGGACATGAATAGTGGAAATACCAGACCCCACAGCACCACTGGAATAGGGCTGGGGTTAACCCGGTTAGGGTTAGGAATAAACAGAGCTGTCCATCCCACCACAGGCCATTCCATTGTGGCAACTGAAAAACGGTATCATTCCTATGTTCCCTTGCATCAAATACTGCATCAAATACTGCATCAAGTACACTAACATAAACACAGTGCTCATTGGATGATTAGAGTCTCCGCTGCCGTACTGTACAGTAAGAGGAACACGTAACAACTCTTTACTGGGGACTTATTCTATATTTCAATAATGAATCATTAGATTTTTTTACATTGTGTTAATGATGGCAGATTGACATTTCCACGTTTTTTTCAAGATGAGTGATGAGAAGAGAATCCATCGGGTATCTCACTACGGCCCCATTTGCCCTGTCTTGAAATATGCAGGCAGACGCTTTAAAAGTATGTTTACATTGTAATACTACTGACAGACAGTTTATAGCATTCCCAGAAAGCATGGATTATTGAGTCATTATTATACTGAGCAAAAATATAAACGCAACATTAGGCCGTAATCACATGACTGATTTCACATGACTGGGAATACAGATATGCGTGGATCAGAAAACCAGTGTGGATCAGAAAACCAGTCAGTGTCTGGTGTGACGACCATTTGCCTCATGCAGCGCGACACATTTCCTTCGTATAGAGTTGATCAGGCTGTTGATTGTGGCCTGTAGAATGTTGTCCCACTCCTCTGCAATGGCTGTGTGAAGTTGCTGGATATTGGCGGGAACTGCAACACACTGTCGTATGTGTCTGGTGAGTATGCAGGCCTCTCTAGGTGTCCTGTAAATCATTTACATTTTCAGCCTAAATGTGCCTTTTTTATTACCACATCTGTCAATCTTATCGAATGTATAATTTAGGT
Organism: Oncorhynchus clarkii lewisi; assembly: GCF_045791955.1. NCBI lineage: Eukaryota > Metazoa > Chordata > Actinopteri > Salmoniformes > Salmonidae > Oncorhynchus > Oncorhynchus clarkii. The sequence goes on from NC_092151.1 coordinate 41,618,803, forward strand.
CACCTGCTAAATAATGGTTTCTTTATCTAATATACAGTGGAGCAAAAATGTATTTAGTCAGTATTTAGTAATTTTCATCATAGGTACACTTCAACTATGACAGACAAAATGAGAAAAAAAATCCAGAAAATCACATTTTAGGATTTTTAATGAATTTATTTGCAAATTATGGTGGAAAATAAGTATTTGGTCACCTACAAACAAACAAGATTTCTGGCTCTCACAGACCTGTAACTTCTTCTTTGAGAGGCTCCTCTGTCCTCCACTTGTTACCTGTATTAATGGCACCTGTTTGAACTTGTTATCAATATAAAAGACACCTGTCCACAACCTCAAACAGTCACACTCCAAACTCCACTATGGCCAAGACCAAAGAGCTGTCAAAGGACACCAGAAACAAAATTGTAGACCTGCACCAGGCTGGGAAGACTGAATCTGCAATAGGTAAGCAGCTTGGTTTGAAGAAATCAACTGTGGGAGCAATTATTAGGAAATGGAAGACATACAAGACCACTGATAATCTCCCTCGATCTGGGGCTCCACAAAATAACTTTGGAACCACCAAGGCTCTTCCTAGAGCTGGCCTCCCAGCCAAACTGAGCAATCAGGGGAGAAGGGCCTTGGTCAGGGAAATGACCAAGAACCTGATGGTCACTCTGACAGAACTCTTGAGTTCCTCAGTGGAAATGGGAGAACCTTCCCGAAGAACAACCATCTCTGCAGCACTCCACAAATCAGGCCTTTATGGTAGAGTGGCCAGACGCAAGCCACTCCTGCTTGGAGTTTGCCAAAAGGCACCTAAAGACTCTCAGACCATGAGAACAAGATTCTCTGGTCTGATGAAACCAAGATTGAACTATTTGGCCTGAATGCCAAGCGTCACATCTGGAGGAAACCTGGCACCATCCCTACAGTGAAGCATGTGGGTGGCAGCATCATGCTGTGGGGATGTTTTTCAGGAGCAGGAACTGGGAGACTAGTCAGGATCGAGGAAAAGATGAACGGAGCAAAGTACAGAAAGATCCTTGATGAAAACCTGCTCCAGACCTCAGACTGGGGTGAAGGTTCACCTTCCAACAGGACAACAACCCTAAGCACACAGCCAAGACAACACAGGAGTGGCTTCGGGGCAAGTCTCTGAATGTCCTTGAGTGACCCAGCCAAAGCCCGGACTTGAACCCGATCGAACATCTCTGGAGGGACCTGAAAATAGCTGTGCAGCAACGCTCCCCATCCAACCTAACAGAGCTTGAGAGGATCTGCAGAGAAGAATAGGAGAAACTCCCCAAATACAGTTGTGCCAAGTTTGTAGCGTCATACACAAGAAGACTCAAGGCTGTAATTGCTGCCAAAGGTGCTTCAACAAAGTACTGAGTAAAGGGTCTAAAATGCTTATATAAATGTGATATTTAAGTTGTTTATTTTTTATACATTTGCTAAAAAAACAAACACTTTTTTTCACTTTGTAATGGGGTATTGAGTGTAGATTGATGAGGGGGGGGGGGAAACATTTAATCCATTTCAGAATAAGGCTGTAACGTAACAAAATGTCGAAGAAGTCAAGGCGTCCGAATGCACAATACATTGAACTCAATGTGTATTTTTCACCATGTAAGGTAGAAAACAGCCTTCTTGGTCCATGTGCAGTTAACCGATCGCTGCAGCTGTACATAGTCTATCGGTAAATAGCCCACCCATTTTTACCTACCTCATCCACATACTGTTTTTATTTATTTACTTTTCTGCTCTTTTGCACACCAATATCTCTACCTGTACATGACCATCTGATCATTTATCACTCCAGTGTTATTAATCTGCAAAATTGTAATTATTCGCCTACCTCCTCATGCCTTTTGCACACAATGTATATAGACTTCCCTTTTTTTCTACTGTGTTATTGACTTGTTAATTGTTTACTCCATGTGTAACTCTGTGTTGTCTGTTCACACTGCTATGCTTTATCTTGGCCAGGTCGCAGTTGCAAATGAGAACTTGTTCTCAACTAGCCTACCTGGTTAAATAAAGGTGAAATAAAATAAATACAAAAATATAAGGGTAAATGGTGTATTCTTATTTATCAGGATGCCTACACCTCTGCTTTTACTACAGGTGGTGGCAGCATATGACTCTCCAACCCAGCTCCTCTTTAAATGTTACATTTCTCCTATTTTTCAATGTAACCACGTCGGCTGACATTCTCTTTAAGTGTTTGAGAACCAAATGCTTTTCCCTCCCCATCATGTAGACCTTGCACATGCCATGTGATAAGTTGGAATTTTCTATACTTGTATAGAATCAAAGTTAACCTTCTCTGTTCCGTCTAGTAAAACATATTAGCTGACCTGACATATGAGGGCGGTGGGCATTCCATAGAATGGGAGGATCATAGTATTAATACATAGTTATTGTATACATTACATATATAGAGTGGTGTGGGCATGTGGGCTGAGCAGACATTTAACGAAAAACATTTTGAAAAACCACAACAACAAAAAACCACAAAGCAAAATACGATAAAGTTTTGGGTCAATTCCATTTTACTTGTTTCATTTCGGATGATTTCAATTCAGGACCTGCACTTAAAATGAATTCATATGGAACTGAAGCCAACGCTGCAAATGTGATAAATCAAACCATGTCTTCCTCTCACTTCCAGGTTCTTCTCCAGGAGCAGAACATGGGGATCCGTTATAAGTTTAACGTTCCCATCCAGAGGACAGGAAGTGGGGACAATGAGGTGGGCTTCTCCTGGCACCATCTGGCCTGGTCCGACTGCTCCGCCACCTGTGCTGGAGGTATGCAACTGCAACAACCAACCACATGCCCATATATGGCTTTGACCTGGTCATTTGGCACCAAACAAGAGAAAACATTTTGAAACGGGGTACTTGAAGTTATCCAATGCTCCCAGTCCAATAAAGAAGCACATTTTTTGCTTTCTGTTGCAAAACGCTATGGCTATGTTCAACATTGTGCCCTACGGAACACAATACTGTAAATATGGAGACTGTGGGGAGCATGGGTTTAGGTGTCAGAGATCTATGGCTTTTTAAAAGTGCTGTTTTAGCTATCTGGTAATGGAATATGGTTACACACTGTCGACATTTTTATTGTTTTCTTTACAATAACAGTAGCTTTCTCCAACATGAGATACATTGTGTCTTGTGTGTCTTTCCAGTCCGGACCAACCAATACTTATCGAAATACTGGAGAATACTGTGGGGTAACCCAGTATGATAATTTCACATGGGTTTGTAGGATCATAACTTTATTGCTTTCTAAATGTAATTTCAGCTTTTAAGTCAAACTTAATATGCGTTTTCCATATTTAAACCAGGCACATGAATATGGTGTAATTTCTATGAATGAGCTGCTTTGCATATCTTCGGGTTAACCAGGGCTAGCTAGCATACAATCTGGCTTGCCAGAGATACTACGGTCTGCCGCTCGAAAACCCTTGTCCTACTGCATGCTGAAACCTCCTCACTCTGAAACCACAGCGAAATGTCGACCACTGCCTCAAGAATGACTAAACCAACTAATTTGAACCCCAAAAGCCATGGGCTTTTATGAAGAAATAAATACTGTTCCTCTCCAGCTGTCGAGCATGGCCACTAAAAGCCTTCAATATTCGAACAAAGAAGACATACACAGAACTGAAAAAGACCCCAAAATAGAGCTCCTGGGAAAGGAGATCTGTGCAAAGAGCTACACATATCATATCATATAGATGTTTATACCGTAGCATTGTAATATGTATATGACATTTTGGCTTTTGGGACTTCTACCAAGCAACACTTTATTTACAACATATCAAAATCAGCATAACAGATCCGTACGTTTTGGATGTGGGCCTTCAAATCATATAGCCGTTGAATTTAGCTGACGCTGCTAATCGTAACATTTCAGTTAATGCATCCCAGTGCTAACACAGCCTTTTAAAAACACCTTCGGGCATCCAGGCAACTTCACTACCCTCTCCAAGCATGATACTTTAACACCAATCCATATATCAGCTGTACTATGGGTGTGTATACCACTATACAAATGCCACTATACGAAGGAAAGCAAGCAGGCACGCACTCACACTCGCTCTCTGTCACCTTACGCACACGTGCATATCTCCTTGCACCAGTCAGACCAACATGGCGTTCACCTCGTCCCCTGGCTCAATTGATACTGCATATACAGCCTGGGAAACAGTGTGCAACAAAGTGAGTACTTGGCATCGGTTAAAATCGAGGCGGAAGAGAGCCTGCTACAGCTGCATGGCACAATCAACATAAATGGTCTATCACCGGGACCATCCGATTTCCCCAACTCACCTCCTTGGTCAGTGTGCTGCTCGCACTTCAAAAATCCAAAAGGGGAGGTTCTAAGGGTTCTGCTAGGTAGTGACGATGGACGGAGAGATCAGCCAATTAAAATCAGCGGTTGTGTCGTCCGCTCCTGCCACAGACTTCCAGTCAAGTCCCGTTCTGAGGCGCTTGGAAACCAGACGTCTTGGCAGAGCAAGAGCCGGTTGGTGGGCAAGATTAGTATGGTGTAGGTCCTAGGATATGTCCGATGGGACCCCATACACACACACACACACACACACACACAGAGAGTTGGGTGACAGCGATACGGTCGTCCTCAGACTCTACGCCAGCAGTCAAAGTAAAGAGCTGCTCCGTAAAAGTGATTTTTTGACCAACATATCCTGTAAGGCACCAGGCATTTACACATCTGGGTTTACCACAGACTGAGACCATCCCTTAAGTCTCCACCCAAACACAGACACACTGCACCGTAGGGAGCTGCCTGCTGCACTCTGGTTCATGTGCAGGAGAATAAGAAGGTGATTTCGGTACTGTATTTTCTTACATTTTCAGGAATCCAAAGTTAATCAGGGAAATGGGTGTCGTGTGTGTGTTTGCTCCCCTTCTCAAGTCAGGGTTCCCAGGAAGTGATGCATCAAACAGGAAGAGGCTGGACAATAACTGGGTGTTGTGCGTGTTCCCCCTTCTCTGTTAGGTTCTCAGAAGCAGGAAGTGCTGTGTAAGCGTCTGGATGATAACTCGGTGGTGCAGAACAGCTACTGTGACCCAGACAACAAACCTCCGGAGAACCAGAGGTCCTGCAACACTGAACCGTGCCCTCCGGAGTACGTACAGTAAGACTTTCATCTACAATACAGGACAATACGGTTCAATTCAATACTATACAGTGGTCATGTACAGTATCTGCCCCCCCAGAGTATGTAAGACTACCAGTCACTCTCAAACTCTCACAATACAATACAATGCCATACAATGTAATACAATCCAATACAATACCATACAATGTAATACCATACAATGCAATACAATACATTACAATACAATGCAATACAATACAATACAATGCAATACAATACCATACAATGTAATACAATACAATACATTACAATACAATGCAATGCAATGCAATACAATACCATACCATACAATGTAATACAATACAACACAATACAATATATTACAATACAATGTAATACAATGCTATATAATACAATGTAATACAATACAATACAATGTAATACAATACAACACAATGCAATACAATACAATGCAATCAAATACAATGCATTGCAATAGAATGCAATACAATGCAGTGGTCACGTACAGTACCTGCTCCCCAGGTAAGACCCTCAGACTCTATTAACCTAATGTCCATCTTGGAAAAGAAAGATATCCTGCTAAACTATGCTGGATGGGTGTACTGTATGCTACCTTGGCTCACAGGAAATACTAATACTGGTGTTGGACCACTTATTACATACAACCAGAGACCAACCAATAGTCGATAGTGGGTGAAGTGGGTTCAGAAGACTACACAAGCGTTTAGGTCTATCCTAAGCTCCAGTTAAGACTATTTCGTAGAAAAACGATAACGACTTGCTATATTAATTTGCCTTCAAGGAGTCCCTTAGCTGTAAAATGTGTTTTGAAGAAAATGCTAAAATAAAACGGCAATGATTTATAACTTCATATGTTAACTCTTTTCGAAGCTTGTTTTATGCCCAAGAATGAAAATGCTGAAAATGACCACCTGCGTTTAATTGTATTGGCTAGCTTACGCTATGAACCGTCGAGGGATAATGTACGCGCGAGCGCGTGTGTCTGTCTCTGTGTGAGTGAGTGGTGAGTGCACGCATCCTTGAGAGTGTGTGTGTGTGTGTGTGTGTGTGTGTGTGTGTGTGTGTGTGTGTGTGTGTGTGTGTGTGTGTGTGTGTGTGTGTGTGTGTGTGTGTGTGTTGTGGCCAAAAACACTTAGCCTCTCTGCAAGGGCTGAGGGAACGGTCAGACAGAGTTCAATCATGTCTCAGATGTTCAATTGGAGAAAAAAAAGGATGAAATACTTTTGGCCTATGGGCTGAAGCCGTCTGCCAACAGTGATGTGTGTGTATATTTGGGTGTAGATGAATAAGTCGTTACGGTTAGATGGACATCTGTAATGAACTGATATGAAGCCCATTCCTGGCTTCACTCAATGCCCAAGAAAGCTATATTTGAACTCATCAGCTCACTCCATTAATAAGGGCCAGGTTGACATAGGAACAAACACTATCTATGAGTATTCAGCTTGTTAGTGGATTCCTTTTCTTCTCTCCTCTCGGACAGCCCTTGTTGCCCGTTGCCGTATCTAAGTGAACTGCTACAGTTTTCCAATCAGGAAGGCAAACATAGTGTCCACAGTCAGGGAGAGTACTGGATCAACATGAGCGTGTAAACATGATTGTTTTAGAATACCCAGCATGGCATGGGCGGGGGTGGGAGGGGGGGGGGGGGGCCCAGATGTTGGGAGACAATGTTAATTCTCTGTACATTCCTGTGGAATGACGTAAGCCGGATCAGGAATGTAACGTCTCCCAGTCGCTGGATGTCTGTGTCGGCTGTGTTCTGACAACATGTTGTGTAGTTTGAAAAATGTGTTGCCCTTAATGGGAATTAGTCTTGGCAGTGCACAAGAAAATATTTCCTCCAGAATATACAATTGAAGCGTATTATCCCATTTGTGATACTGCATAATACTGGGGGCCATATGAAAACACATCTGACCCATATGGTTCCAATGGGACTGTCCTCTTAAAGTGACAGTCCCATTGTTGTTCTGTTCCAGTCGTTGTTCTAATGTTGGTGATCGTGCTGTTGTAGGTGGTTTATCGGCGACTGGTCGGACTGTGGGAAGACATGTGGCGGTGGGATGCGGACTCGGACGGTTCTGTGCATCAGGAAGATGGGGCCTGCCGAGGATGAGACCCTGGAGGACAGCCACTGTCTGACGCACCGACCAATAGAACGAGAGGCCTGCAACAACCAGTCCTGCCCCCCTCGGTGGGTCACTCTGGATTGGTCAGAGGTAGGAGAAGGGCCGCCTCTTTTTACATCCCAGCGGGGGGAATCAAACAGTTTTGTCCCCTGGGAATGCTTTGTGGGACAGCAGCAGTTGTAGTAGGGAACTAGAAATGTTTCATGTAGAAAAAAAGTCAAAGGTGAATAGTTTTATTGAGCTCGTCTGTTCTTCCTTCTGCTCCCAGTGCACGCCCAAATGTGGCCCTGGGTTCAAGCACCGCATTGTGCTGTGTAAGAGCAACGACCTGACCAAGACCTTCCCGCCCGCCCACTGTCCCTCCCACAGGAAGCCCCCCGTCAGGACCCGCTGTAGTCTGGGACGCTGTCCGCCACCTAGATGGATCCCAGGGGAATGGGGACAGGTAGGATTGGCTCCCCCTTCAGAAATCATTGCTTCCTTTCACTTTTCATTGCTTCAATATGTCTTGAGACCAGGATTTCAATGTGTTTGTACCAAAGGCAGGTAAACAAAGCTATTCTAAGAAGAACAGACTCCAAATCCCCTGTTTTGGTGAACAGCCAACATAATTTATGGCTTGATCATAAACTGGGGTCCCTAGAGAGCTGATCACGTGTGCCGGTCCAACCTGTCTGTCTGGCTGTGTTGTGCGTGCGTGTGTGTGTGTGTGGGACTGTGTGCTGCGGCCCCAGTCAGATCTCAACCATACCATCAACACGTGTCTGGCCCCTGTGCCCACCGGGCCACCAGGCTTACCCTCCCTTCAGATCAGGCTCTGTGGAGCCTCACATCCCAGCCTGCATGTCATCTCCTCCCAATTAGACTGCCTTTATTAGGGCCCAGGCCGGCCCTGACAGATGGCCCACGTCAATGGAGGGTCTTAAGTGGGATTTGAACCAGTGACCTTTTGGCCTCCGGCAGCGAAACCGGGGAGTGAAGCACGACCTTCACAACAAGCTGCCCTTTCTATGGCTCAGGGAGAGGAGAGACAGGGGTGAGAGACAGGAGGAGGAGGAGAGGGTGAAAGGTGTAATTATAGAGGGGGAGGGAGGGGGAATGAGAGGAGGGAGAGAGGAATGGGCCAATGGGAAAGAGAAAGAAAGAGATAGAGAGAGAGGTATATACATCTCTCCTTGGCCAGTGCGTGAGAAAGTCCTTGGTCTAAACAAACTTAAAGCTCTGGTGTTACTGGTATATATTAGACCCAACAACCCTGTTGTTTGATGGGCTGATTGAAGTGGGAGCACCGGGTGATGTTGTTATGAGAACCTGGGACCAGAGCCCATGACCTCTAACCCCCCACAGTTCCTTTAATACCACAACAAAGTCCACCACAACCTGGTTAGGCCCCTAAATAACATCCAGGTACAGCTAGAAGCCTTCTACTACAGAACCTGAGAAATTCTCTTGTTACAGACAAGTAAGAGAAGGGAAGGGGGGAAACCTAGTCAGTTGGTCAACTGGATGCATTCAACTGAAACGTGTCTTCCGCATTCAACTCAACCCCTCTGAATCAGAGAGGTGCGGGGAGCTACCATAATTGACATCTACGTCTTTGGCGCCAAGGGAACAGTGGTTTAACTGCCTTGCTCAGGGGTAGAACGGCAGATTTTTACCTTGTCAGCTCGGGGATTCGATCCAGCAACCTTTACGGTTACTGGCCCAACGCTCTAACCACTAGGCTACCTGCTGCCCCAGAGAACTACTACGGTACAGATAATAACATTGACAGGAGAACTGTTATGTTGGACTGATAACCCTGGCTGATGTACAGTAGTTAACTAGATGTTTCCAGCTGATGCAACTAACTGCATGTCTCTTGTGTCTATAGCTGGTCGCTACCATCTCTCTGTTCTAATGTAAACCAGCTGACTGCAGTCTGACTGATGCCCATTAAATAATTACTACTGTGTCACATTCCTCCCATAATCGTCTGTGCATGTCGAATGTTCATTCTATTTATTTACACGTTCATTCTATTTCTATGCACGTTCACTCTATTTATTTACACGTTCATTCTATTTCTCTGCACGTTCACTCTATTTATTTACACGTTCATTCTATTTCTCTGCACGTTCACTCTATTTATTTACACGTTCATTCTATTTCTATGCACGTTCACTCTATTTATTTACACGTTCATTCTATTTCTATGCACGTTCACTCTATTTATATACACGTTCATTCTATTTCTCTGCACGTTCATTCTATTTCTTTACATGTTCATTCTATTTATATGCACGTTCATTCTATTTCTATGCACGTTCATTCTATTTCTCTGCACGTTCATTCTATTTCTCTGCACGTTTATTCTATTTCTATGCACGTTCATTCTATTTCTCTGCACGTTTCATTCTATTTCTCTGCACGTTCATTCTATTTCTCTGCACGTTCATTCTATTTCTATGCACGTTCATTCTATTTCTATGCACGTTCATTCTATTTCTATGCACGTTCATTCTATTTCTCTGCACGTTCATTCTATTTCTATGCACGTTCATTCTATTTCTATGCACGTTCATTCTATTTCTCTACACGTTCATTCTATTTATATGCACGTTCATTCTATTTCTCTGCAGGTTCATTCTATTTCTATGCACGTTCATTCTATTTCTATGCACGTTCATTCTATTTCTCTGCACGTTCATTCTATTTCTATGCATGTTCATTCTATTTCTATGCACGTTCATTCTATTTCTCTACACGTTCATTCTATTTCTATGCACGTTCATTCTATTTCTCTGCACGTTCATTCTATTTATATGCACGTTCATTCTATTTCTCTGCACGTTCATTCTATTTCTATGCATGTTCATTCTATTTCTATGCACGTTCATTCTATTTCTATGCATGTTCATTCTATTTCTATGCACGTTCATTCTATTTCTCTACACGTTCATTCTATTTCTATGCACGTTCATTCTATTTCTCTACACGTTCATTCTATTTATATGCACGTTCATTCTATTTCTTTGCACGTTCATTCTATTTCTATGCACGTTCATTCTATTTCTATGCACGTTCATTCTATTTCTCTACACGTTCATTCTATTTCTATGCACGTTCATTCTATTTCTATGCACGTTCATTCTATTTATATGCACGTTCATTCTATTTCTCTGCATGTTCATTCTATTTATATGCACGTTCATTCTATTTCTATGCACGTTCATTCTATTTATATGCACGTTCACTCTATTTCTATGCATTTCATTCTATTTCTCTGCATGTTCACTCTATTTCTATGCATTTCATTCTATTTCTCTGCACGTTCATTCTATTTCTCTGCATGTTCATTCTATTTATATGCACGTTCATTCTATTTCTCTGCACGTTCACTCTATTTCTATGCATTTCATTCTATTTATATGCACGTTCATTCTATTTCTCTGCATGTTCATTCTATTTATATGCACGTTCATTCTATTTCTATGCACGTTCATTCTATTTATATGCACGTTCACTCTATTTCTATGCATTTCATTCTATTTCTCTGCATGTTCACTCTATTTCTATGCATTTCATTCTATTTCTCTGCACGTTCATTCTATTTCTCTGCATGTTCATTCTATTTATATGCACGTTCATTCTATTTCTCTGCACGTTCACTCTATTTCTATGCATTTCATTCTATTTATATGCACGTTCACTCTATTTCTATGCATTTCATTCTATTTCTCTGCATGTTCACTCTATTTCTATGCATTTCATTCTATTTCTCTGCACGTTCATTCTATTTCTCTGCATGTTCATTCTATTTATATGCACGTTCATTCTATTTCTCTGCACGTTCACTCTATTTCTATGCATTTCATTCTATTTCTATGCCCGTTCATTCTATTTCTCTACATGTTCATTCTATTTCTCTGCACGTTCATTCTATTTCTATGCACGTTCATTATATTGCTATGCGCGTTCATTCTATTTCTCTGCACGTTCATTCTATTTCTCTGCACGTTCACTCTATTTCTCTGCACGTTCACTCTATTTCTCTGCACGTTCACTCTATTTCTCTGCACGTTCACTCTATTTATATGCACGTTCATTCTATTTCTCTGCACGTTCACTCTATTTCTATGCATTTCATTCTATTTCTATGCATGTGCATGCACTGTATGTTTCTGTGTGTTCGGACTCAGTCACTTAAACAGTTCAGGAAGGCCATTCTACTTATCTTGGCTTTTCAACTCTGTCTGTCTGTCTGTCTGTCTGTCTGTCACTCACTCACTCACTCACTCACTCACTCACTCACTCACTCACTCACTCACTCACTCACTCACTCACTCACACACACTCTCTCTCTCTCTCACTCTCTCTCTCTCTCTCTCTCTCTCTCTCTCTCTCTCTCTCTCTCTCTCTCTCTCTCACCTTTCTCTTAACGGTGACTTAATAGGATGAGCTACTGTGTCCGTAGTGATTAGTCAGACTCGCTGAGTGTCTGCCGAGAAGGCAACAGGGGTGGGGGGGCAGTGGGAATCTGCACACTCAGACTACGCTAAGCTAAGCTTGGCCCATAGAGGTAACCTTTTGGTTACTGGCCCAACGCTCTAACCGCTAGGCTACCTGGTGCCCCATTTTCAATAAACGCCATCCACATTACACTGCCAGACAGCAGTAAAGGGCTGTTTGACTGTGCATAGGACTCAGTCACTATAGGTTATAACACATGGGTGTGAGTTTTAACAGTGTGGCCTTGTTGAGGGTGAATAACTCTGTGTCTTTTGACTGCGGTATGTGGTTAATAATGTGGTCCAGTGTTTGGCGCAGTGTGATTGATAATGTGTGTGTGTGTGTTTCACCACAGTGCTCAGCGCAGTGTGGACTGGGCCAGCAGATGCGGACGGTGCAGTGTCTCTCTTACACGGGCCAGCCCTCCAGTGACTGTCCCGAGGGCCTCAGGCCCACTGCCATGCAGCAGTGTGAGAGCAAGTGTGACGCCATGCCCATCGCCAATGGTGACGGTGAGTACAGAACACACGCACACACACACACACACTCACACATACACACGGAGCCCTCACCCACCGAACACACACCACATTCATCTCCCCATTGAGGTTGAGCTGGCTGCGGGTCAGAGCAGCCTGGACCCTCTATCCTATGCCTGCTATGATGGATGTGTGTTAGGATGCCTAGGGACAGGACCAGGCAACACGCCGATGAATGGAAACGCTGAGCAGGTGTGTGGAGACGCTAGCGGCTAATGGGATTAGCTTCAGGCTAATTGTCCCCGTACAGACAGACAGAGAGACGGATAGCATTGAGAGCATGTCTCCCTCCCAGGCCACAGCCCGATAAGGCATTTAGAGGTTCTGCCCTGTTCGTCCACCAAACTGTGTCTGTGGTGGTGGTGGGGGGGGGGGGGGGGGGGGTTGTTATTACATTGTGAAGGGTTGAGAGAGAGAGATTCATCTAGCCTAGCCTCGGACTACTACTAGAAGCCCACACTCAAGACAGACAATAATGGTTGCTTATGATTATTCATCTGTGAAGGAGCATAAGAACCAGGTCTCTTTTACAAAATAAGTTTTATCTCAATGAGACCGACCTGGATTGATACATACGATGTAAGAAAGAAGAGAAAGAAGCTGATCTTGCACATAGCGGTAAGAGGAAGAGCTTAGAAAGCCCGAATAATAGTCCTTTTTACAAAACGGGGCCAACGGGATTAACAGAAAAGTGCTCATGTGAAGTGAGATAGTTCTAGACGTGGTTTGTCCTCCATACTTATTCATATAGCACACATACTATCTCTCCCAGGGAGGAGAGAACGGCGGGAGCCTTACAGCAGGCCATCCGTCAGCTGGAACGTACCACTACACAGCAACACGGAGGGGAGATTTATTAGGGCCGGTTGTTGTAAGAGACAAGAGAAACTTGGAATAGTCCACAGTGTTTCTCGACCTTATTGTACCAGGGACAGGCTCGGAGGACCGCTTATATTAAATCTAACAGCTAAGACCTGACTAAATAGGTGTCAGACAATTATCTCTGGGACCGGTGCAGAACCACTGGTCTGGAATGCATTCAATTCATTTGAATCCAACAGCAATATTACAACATGGACATACACACACATAAACACAGACACGCACAGACAGACACACACATGTGGTTCATAGACATTGTCATTCCTCTCCTCTTGATCCTCTTCTTTCCTTTATCTCCTATCTAACTTTTGTATTTTTCTCTCCAGAATGCAAAGACGTAAACAAAGTGGCATATTGCCCACTGGTGCTGAAGTTCAAGTTCTGTGGCCGTGCGTACTTCAGACAGATGTGCTGCAAGACGTGCCAAGGACGCTGACCCACTGAGAGAGAGAGAGAGAGAGAGAGAGAGAGAGAGAGAGAGAGAGAGAGAGAGAGAGAGAGAGAGAGAGAGAGAGACGGAAGGAGCTGGAGGGGAAAGAGCGAGACAGACAACGGGAAGAGTGAAAGAAACGCAAGACCAGTAGAAGAGGAGGAGGAACGAGGATTAGGAGACACTGGGACAAGAGAAGAAAAGAGGGATTTACCCGTTTGTTACACCTGCTACGCCCTCAAACTCCCCCCCCCCTCCAACCCCATCATCACCGTGGAAACCTAACCACTGCTCAGCAGACACGCTGACTCAGACGTTTATTGCCGTCACTTCTGTGAAGTGGGAACCTTAGAGGATTACTGTTACTGATGTTATTTTTTATTATAATAATAATAATGAATATTATTTGTATTATTTTATTGTCGTCTGATTGTTGTCGTTGTTCGTCGCCGTTGTTGTTTTTTGAATCCAAAGTGCTGGACACGTCACACATCGAGCGGAAGCACCGCAGGGATGTAGGGAGTAGCCACTGGAAGGGGGGAGAGGGGGAGAGGAGGAAGGAGTGTAGCTTAAAAATGGAGGTGGGGGTCGTAATGGTGCTCTACGGACAGACAGACAGACAGACGTCGGCTCCAGTGCACAGGCGTGCGTGAATATCCCATAAATTATACCTAAACACTCCCACATCACCAAACCCACCAGTACTGTAATGAACTCCTGGTCAAGACGTCATCGCCCGTAGTGTCCTTCAAGCGTTTTGTATTAAATCTGTTTGCGACTATGCCACGTGTTGTCAGTGGAGTCCTGGAGGGCGATGGAGATGACAGAGGGCATGTTTCTAAAAAAAAATGTTCCGTGCTGGAACCAGAAAACGAGGTGCTGTGTCTGGAGTTATTGCCACTTCCGTGTTATCAGAGGAGCTGAACACAAGGACGCGGGCGGGGGGGTGGTGCTACGGTCAGATCATTTTTTTGTTATATGTTGGCGTCTCTTCTTTTCTGCCTTCGTCTTAAACAACACTCATGGGGCAAAATAATGGATTTGTGAAAAAGTCCCTAATATTGCAAACTGCACTGTTTGTCAATGAAGTAGTGAACTGGCTTTGAAGGACCTTATTGTTGTTACCATTATCGTTATTATCATGTAGTTATTATCATGTAGTTGTTATCGTGTAGTTATTATCGTGTAGTGGTTGTACTAAACCTCCAAATAGCCTCATCAAAAGGCATTGGAGACAGTTGCTGTTCGTGAACGATACTGTAATCAAAGCCGGAGGACCTCTGTATCAGCTCCATAACAGTGTATGTGTAGGGCCGAGGTTTCATCAGCGTGGGAAGAACGCACAGCCTCTTCAGCACTGTGGCTGGAGTTAAGTGAAGGGCCAGTACTCGCACACACACACTCGCGCACACACGTCCCTCCCAGCAGACCACGACGTGTTGCCAGACCACGCAGATCCGGTCTGCCACGGACAGACTACCTCCAGATACTGTCACCCCCCCCCTCTGCCCCCCACCCCCATTCTTCAAAGAAAGTACAAAAAGCAAATAACAGAATATTATGCAACTCAATGGTGCTTTTCTTTCTTTTTTATTCCGGTGGAATACTGTTTGTTTCCGTTGCCGCCTCCTCGTTTCCTCTTCCTCTTCAAGTGGGAGGCCTTTCCTGGCTTCACCCTGGCTCCCCCAGGCTCTTCTCCCAGGCTCTTCTCCCTGGCCTCTACCTGGCCTCTACCTGGCCCGTGGTGCTATAGAAACGGGTGCATTCACTCCCCACTACCATACAGTGACTATAGGCTGGATCTGTTCAGAGCAATATGAACACTAAGACCATATCTATGTTTGTTAATGCCGGCAATGTTGTTGTTTGTTTCAAATGATCTCTTCTTACCTCACACTGGGAACTTTCATTTATGGTGAGGTATCCGTGTAGTAACCTCGAACACCCAAACACAACACCGCCATCCCTCACCCCTGACCCCTGACCCCTATACATGGAATTCCAGCCAATTGTATCCTGTATTATTCCTAGCGGTGTCAAACATTCTTCCAATGTAAACCTCACCCAAGTGACATTGCTGCTGGCGTTGGTTCGGGGGTTTGTGGAAAGGGACTACTGCCACCTGTGTGTGGAACTGACCCGCGGTTCCAGACGGCCTCAGACCCACATGGAGCCATGCTGCGGAGGATAAACCAGTAGGACTTAACAGGAACCCCTCCATACCATCGGGAAAGACCATTTAGGAGTCATAAACGATCAACGGACCACGTGGGGACTGCCACAATCATACGACGACTACGCTACTTTTGTTTTGCTGCTGCTACATGTTTGGTAGCCACCTCCACATTGAACCAGGACGTTTGGACATTAGTGGATACGATGAAAACGAAAGCATTTGACACGTATTGAACTCCACATGCTGGGGCTTCTTCCAGAGCGGTCTCGATGTCAAATCCGGAGGCAGTTTATTGGCATTGGGACACAGAGCCGACAGACGGACAGAGAGACAGACTGACTTGACAGAGACACTCTAGAAGATGCTCATTCCAACTGGGACTCATAGCTGTGAACTTGGACGTTGTGAATGTCGCGTTGCTTTACCACCTTCAAGGGCAAGAGAGACACGAAAAAGAAGAAGCATTATTTGATTAGTTGCGTATATTTTATATTCAGTATTAATGTTGGTACACTGTTACTAATATTTTTTTTTTTTTACATTGTAAATGAAATGCTAATTTATTGCCATGTGTCACTTGTCATACATTTGCTTCACTGCATGCGAACATAATGTCAGTCTCGTGGAAAATAAATGCAGTGAAATAGGGCCCCTTCACCGAACTGATTTAGCGTAGATACATTACGACAATAAAAAGAGCAGCTTCCGAAGAGACTCTGCGTTAAAGATGGCTTCTGTTTTTCCCTGAAGTGTGTGAACAAACCGCCTGTGTGGTGTCTGTGTTTCAAGGTCTGAAAATCTTCTAAGGACGTTCTACGACTCTTCCCAAGGCTCTAAAAGATCGTGTGGACAGATCTTCATTCTGAAGGTGCTTAGTGGACTGAGTTTGACATTTCTTGCTCTGGCCCAGTAGTAACACCCCTGATTCAAGCAGTATGTTATTTCAACTCCGGCTGTTAAAAGCTTTGGCCACCAGATGCAATTTGATACTGATCAGTCCATTCACCAAGTACTGGGAACCTGAGGCTCTTAACACCTGATGGCAGCACACCAGAATACTGAACCCCCGGTTAATAGCGACTAACAAGTGCATCTATTCACTGCAGTATAAGGCTACAGCATACAGAGCTGCGCTAACCAATCCTAGACACCCTTACTTCGTAGTGATACACGTGTGATTTCCCATACAGGTCACCTTTGGTTACAATCGGGGTGGAACTCCAGTCTGTATGATCTGGCTACTAGTACCTTCACCCCCCCCAACTGGGACCTGCTGAGGCTTTCTCTAGGCCTCCTTGGTAATGAAGTCTAAATAAACCCCATCTACCCCAATTGGCTCATTAACACCTGCTCCTCATGATAATCCACAGCCTCCTGTTACACAGGCAGAAAGAAAGACGGGCTGTTATGTCTAGCGTGCGCGTCCCAAGTTTAAAATGCCTGTGTGTGTGTCTGGCTAGGCTTCTGTCCTGCTGGCCGACTGCAGGGGTCTGTGATTACATTACCCTGGAGGAGGAGAGAGAGGGGGAAAGAAAGGGACAAGAGGAAGAGGAGCAGAGGCGAGCGAGGGATGAGGAGGACGAGAAGGAGGAGAAGACGTTTCGCAGAAAGAGGGAGAAAAGGTGAGACGGTTCAGGCTGAGGGATTCAACAGCTGCTCTCCAACTGACACGTTATGCACGCCAGCGACCCCGGTTCGGCTGTTTACATGCCTGGGTTGTCAGCAGCCACAACAGAGAGGAGCGCCGAGGTCTACAGACAGAAACAATGACATTCCTCATATCACCATATCACTACAAACACCATATACGGCTCCTACGAAGCTGAAATACGATTGTATGTACAGTGCAGTTCTGGTGGTGCAATATGTTAGAGGGCTAGGGGCAAGCCCAGCTCCATTTTGGGTTTGTTTACTAAAGGACTGTGCTTGTATGAAAGGGATCCACCGTTGAAACAAATATGTGTGTTTTCCAGGAGCAGTCAACTGCATAGCATGCGTCGTCAGGGGAACAGACATTCTCGACACAGATCCATGACACGATTGGCTTGTTGGTGATCCTTAAAACGTTATGTCCCATTGGGCACTCACCGGTTGAGTCAACGTCGTTTCCACGTCACTTCAATTCAATTACGCTGAAGCAGTGTGGAACAGAAGTTGAGGGTGCTGGTGGGGGTGCTGCTCCAGGCATAGTATCGTTTAACTGGTTATCCAGCGGCACGTGGGCGATGTGACATAAATCAACAAGGACCGTTTTCATTCGTCTGCCGGACAAGATGGCGCCTGGTTCGTCTCTCACACACACCTCACCAGATGCCTATCTCACCCCTGCCAAGTTCCTCTCCTGGACTCAGTAGCCTGTGTACAGCGGTAGTCTTACCTGGTACAACAGAAACACAAGCATATGTTATGACACTCACAGACTCCCTCACAAACCCTGTAGGATGCCTACATAAATGCTTCAGAACGTTCTGTCTCTCTCTCGCTCTATCTGTCCACGCCTGTTGTCAAGGCTATAATATTAGTCCCCATCCTCATCCACGCTCTACTCTGTCTGTGCATGAACACACAGTTACAGACAGTGAGAAAAGCCATTCCCCCTCGTTAGTTAAAAACACTCTCGGGGCATTTAGACTCACACACACACGCACTCACACCCCCCCCTCCTCACACACATTGCTAGCACGCATACAAGTGCATCTCCATCAAAGCCTCCAAGAAGGTATTTGTGACTTTAAGCTGCCTCTCCTGGCAGTGTTTGGATCAAGACCCATGGCTGGTTCTAAGCCTCCTCACCTCTGGACCTGGGAAACATCCTAGTGCCAGATCCTTCCCTGACAGAAACATAGATCCTAGCCAGGCAGGGAGCCAATTACGGCTAAGAACAGGGACCTGGATTCCAAAGCTGGATCTAGACAGCCGTCGTTGTCGCTGCTGTGTGTTAGTGGTTTTCTTCTCTACTAGACGGTGTGAGGATTAACGTGACGACAAACAGCATCTCTTCTCAGAGAAGAGAGGACAGCAAGAACCCCCCCCCCCCCCCCCCCGTCTGGCTGCCTGCAATCAAAGCTACAGTTGAAGTCGGACATTTACATACACCTTAGCCAAATACATTTTTCACAATGCCTGACATTTAATCCTGGTAAAAATTCCCTCTTTAGGTCAGTTAGGATCACCACTTTATTTTAAGAATGTGAAATGTCAGAATAATAGTAGTGAGAATGATTTATTTCAGCTTTTATTTCTTTCATCACATTCCCAGCGGGTCAGAAGTTTACATACACTCAATTCGTATTTGGTAGCATTGCCTTTAAATTGTTTAACTTGGGTCAAACGTTTCAGGTAGCCTTCCACAAGCTTTCAGGTTAAGTCGATATAGGACTCGTTTTACTGTGAATATAGACTTTTGTACCTGTTTCCTCCAGCATCTTCACAAGGACCTTTGCTGTTGTTCTGGGATTGAATTGCACTTTTCGCACGATCATCTCTAGGAGACAGAACACGTCTCCTTCCTGAGCTGTATTTTTTAATTTTACCTTTATTTAACTTGGCAAGTCAGTTAAGACTTGTTATTTTCAATGACTGCCTAGGAACAGTGGATTAACTGTCTGGTTCAGGCAGAACAACAGATTTGTACCTTGTCAGCTCGGGGATTCAAACTTGCAACCTTTCGGTTACTAGTCCAACGCTCTAACCACTAGGGTACCCTGAAGCCCCCGTTTTGGGTAGCCTTCCACAAGCTACGTGGTCCCATGGTGTTTAAACTTGCGTACTATTGTTTGACCTAGACTTGTGGAGTCTAATGAACTAGACTTGTGGAGGTCTACAATATTTTTTCTGAGTTCTTGGCTGATTTCTTTTGATTTTCCCATGATTTCAAGCAAAGAGGCAGTGTGTTTGAAGGTAGGCCTTGAAATAAAACCACAGGTACACCTCCAATTGACTCAAATGCTGTAAATTAGCCTATCAGAAGCTTCTAAAGCCATGACATCATTTTCTGGAATTTTCCAAGCTGTTTAAAGGCACAGTCAATTTAGTGCATGTAAACTTCTGACCCACTGTAATTGTGAAATAATAATAAGTAATAATAATAAATAAATAATAATAACAAGTAAAATAATCTGTCTGTAAACAATTGTTGGAAAAATTACTTGTGTCGTGCACAAAGTAGATGTCCTAACCAACTTGCCTAAACTATAGTTTGTTAACAAGAAATTTATGGAGTGGTTGTGTATGTAAACTTCCGACTTCAACTGTAGCTGTGATACTCCTGGTGTCGCCGATGAGAGTCTGAAGGGCTTTGGACATGATTCTACTTAAGCTAAACAGCTCCAAAAGGTGTTGGAGACCAGAGGCAGTGCGTGTGTGTGTATATGTTTGTTTCTGAGTGTGTCTGTGTATTAAGTCCAGCAGGGATGTATTTGGTTCGGGTAGGTCATCTGCTGTTGCCCAAGCCTGGCCTGGTCTCTCCTGGGGTTAGGCCCTGTTCGCTGCTCTCTCCCACAGCAGACAGCCAGCCAGACTGAGTTATTGTACAGAACAGCAAAGGATGGGATGTGGGGCTGTTGGGGGGGGGGGGGGGGGACATCTGTCCACCTCGTCCCTCTCACCCCACATGCAAGGACAGTCCTGTAAGTTATATTCTATATTCTCAGCCATGAGGTGTACTGCAGGCAATGTCAAGTTTCAAGTTTTATTGTCAGATGCACAAGTACTCTAAAAAAATACAAATAAAAGAAGAACACGAGAAAGTGAGCGTACCACACTGAGTGGACAAAACATTAGGAACATCTGCTCTCTCCATCACATAGACTGACCAGGTGAATCCAGGTGAAAGCTATGATCCCGTATTGATGTCACCTGTTAAATCCACTTCAATCCGTGTAGATGAAGGGGAGAAGAAGGATTTTTAAGCCTGGAGACAATTGAGACATGGATTGTCTCAATTGTCTTATGTTCTTGTTGTTTCGTGCACTTAAATTGTATACCTGTTAGGGTCAACACCCGTGGGTAAATCTAAAAGCACAGCAATAACAAAGGATGGAAAACATCGGATAAGTGCTTTCTCACTCTATTATATAATGATACTACAGTATAGTATTAAAGTGATGCAGGATGCTGCTGAACAGAAACGTCTTTGTGTGTCTCCGCTGTAGAACCCGAAAGTGAATCCGCACGCTGGTATAATGTTCCCAAAGTGTTCAATAAGGACAACGTTTTGACCCCAAACGGAGTCCTCGTCTCTCAGTGGCTGCCCTGGTTCCTTTGCCCTAGCTGTCCGTACAGCAGTTCACCTTCAGAGGCGTCCAGTTCCATCTTGTCCCCTGTCCTATCATGTCCCCTGTCTGCCATGCAGAGGCAGCCAGGTAAGTAGATTAGGCCCCCAGCGATTCGATAGCCAATCACTTAGCCCCATGGAGTTGTGCCAAGAGAGAGTGTTTGAGCAGCCCCGGGGGTAGATGAGGTGTGTGTGTGTCTGTGTGTGTGAGAGAGTATGTGTGTGTGTGTCTGTGTGCGTGTGAGTGTGTGCGCGTGTGTGCTATAGCCAGCAGTAAGGACTCGGAGTTCCCACAGTAGTAAAGGGACATTTTTGTCCCTGGCCATCACATCTTTATCCCCATCAGAAATGAGTTATACAGGCCGTCCTCCTCCTCTACACAGCTAATAACAGACAGCAGCCTAATGGGGATGAATGATGATGATGGGACTTGGTGTACTGTACGGTAGGCTCTCCCTGCGTTTAGTGCTCTCGATTGCAGTTCTGCTTCACTGTAATGCTGCACTTGATCTGTGTCTAGTCCAAGCTGCAGCTTAGTGAAAAATGTAGTATTTTCTTCCATCCTGGGAGTCTCAAATGGTTTTGATGAGACTGCATAGATAAAACAAAATGACACCATAGAATAAGCACTGCAGTGACACCATACATGGGGAGTGAGTCCTAGGCACGTTTTCGTCCTTTGGAGGCTCCTTTTACTACTTCCATCTCCTTTATCGGTGTCTTTTGAATGAGGCTGATTCTATTGGCTAATAACAGAGCCAAATATAGCCTCCATATATATAACTCTGGCTAATACTGTCACTTAGACAAAGTGAATGAGGCCATATAGCAGGCCATATAATTGTAATCAACTGATTAAGTGATTCAAACATAACAGTGGAGGAGTAACACTACATTTTATGGGGTACATGTGGACTGTTACCCTCGGTACTGTGTGTTAGAGATAACACCTGTCCTCCAGGTCTCTCTGGTTAATTCTGTTTCATTGTAATTACGATATATACAGTGGGGCAAAAAAGTATTTAGTCAGCCACCAATTGTGCAAGTTCTCCCACTTAAAAAGATGAGAGAGGCCTGTAATTTTCATCATAGGTACACTTCAACTATGACAGACAAAATGAGAAGAAAAAAAAAACAGAAAATCACATTGTAGGATTTTTAATGAATTTATTTGCAAATTATGGTAGAAAATAAGTATTTGGGGGGGGGGGGGGGGGGGGGGGTCTAATACACTTGTTCAAACAGGCGTCACACAAACACGGTATCCCCAAAGCGATAACCATTCTAACGGCCATGGTGCGTTGCCAGACTGTGAAGAGACATGGAGTTGCTACAATGTCATCCTCAATCTCCTGCGTATGCCAACACCATGCGTAGTATATTTTAGATAGTTACAGCTAGACCAGCAGCCTATATGTCGAAACGAATGGTTAACTTAGACATTTATGCATCATGGCATGGTGTTTTATGTAGACTACGCTTCCGTTGAAGTAGCCTCATAGGCCTTACAGATTGCATGGAAAATAATTGCCTATATAGGGGACAGTGACCCTGTTTTGGGTAAATCCATGCATCCTTCATTCCTCCCATCCTTGAAGACCAATAGATGAATAGTGAAAGGAGATATGATGCTAGGTAGTCAACCAAGACATGTCAGATCAGTCATTGTTTCTTTACAGCCTATCATCAATTCTCTAACATGACTATATTAAGATCAATGATTATTTAAAGAAAGGGAGAATACATCCATTAATATATTCAAACAGGGCCTCAGATTAGCTGGGTTTTTATTTTATTTTTTACCTTTATTTAACTAGGCAAGTCAGTTAAGAACAAATTCTTATTTTCAATGACGGCCTAGGAACAGTGGGTTAACTGCCTGTTCAGGGGCAGAACGACAGATTTGTACCTTGTCAGCTCGGGGATTCGAACTTGCAACCTTTCGGTTACTAGTCCAACGCTCTAACCACTAGGCTACCCTGCCGCCCCGTTTGCGCATGCAGTAGTGGTCCTTGAGTTGCCTCTCCTCCCACCAGCAGCCTCCCACAGACACTTGCATGAAACCCCTGCTTCATTGTTCATTCCACCCACCGCTGTTGGATAGGCCTATAATTTATGTTTAAATAAAAACAAACAAGCACGTGTTCTCAGTTGATGCTGACGTTTATCTCAACCTCAAAATACGACGGAAATAGAACCACCAAATCCCCTAGTAATTTCCGATAAAGAACATATAAACAGAACATTTCCCCTCTTTTAAACGAGGCATGAAAGGAGGTGATAAAGTCTTGAAGGTGAGCGCACTCTTAGAGGCCGCAGAATGGGTGCTGCAGCGACAGCAACAGGTGACTGTGGGGCTGGCACTTGTACTTCCGTTGGGGCCAAGGGAGCGTGTGCCACCGGTAGGGAACCACTCAAGGTGGCATCAATGGCAGAGTGAGGACATGCAGGAGGTGGCACCTTCATCAGTCGGCTGGCATGCCAGACACATTTTGCTGGGCCCAGCTGACATTGAACTTGACAAGGTGTTGACAAGAATGTGCGGAGCTTGTCTGCGCGGTGTGGTTGTTGAACCCTTACCTCACTTGGATTCCAGGAAGCTGTGCTCTCTTTTCATGTAGCAGTCCTCACTTTTACGCTGTTGGCTTTGCACTGCTGCTTTGACTGTCGAGGCTGTCGGGTTGCCAATAAAGGGACGGAGTCTGTGTAGGGGCAGCTCTAGTTCACATCCTAACATCAGCTTGACAGGAGAGACTCCAGTGGTGGAGTGGTGGGCAGCTCTGTCGTGCAGCAGAGTTTGTGACATGTACTCAGTTTCGGAGCCACCTTGACGTGGGCTCTCAGTCCATTTTTCAGGGTTTGATTGAACCTCTTCCCCCCCAGGGCCATTTTTCGTGGTCAGAGTTGCAGGCAGTCCCCAGCGAGAAAAGAGCATATCCAGGGAGTGTATGGTGGCCCCTGATGTGACAGAGCCCATGGGTGTGACCTCTGGAGCCACCTTGACGTGGGCTCTCAGTCCATTTTTCAGGGTTTGATTGAACCTCTTCCCCCCCAGGGCCATTTTTCGTGGTCAGAGTTGCAGGCAGTCCCCAGCGAGAAAAGAGCATATCCAGGGAGTGTATGGTGGCCCCTGATGTGACAGAGCCCATGGGTGTGACCTCTGGTCATTTTGAATGTAGGTCATACAGAACCACCAAGAAGAGTTTGTGATGTGGCACATTGTAGAGTTCACCGCAAATGTCCAGTTGGATATGTTCCCATGGATGGCAGGGCCAGGCCAGTGGCTGCAGTGGTGTTGGCGGAGGTCTTTTCACTGACAAGGCATGGAGCACAGTCATGTACTAGCCTCGCTGCTTCTGCTTCACAATGCCAAGGTTGTCCTCATGAGCCATGGCCAACACTTGTCCGCTGAGGCTGCTTGGTATGACGGTGCAGTTTCCACGAGCCTGACATGTTTCATTCCAGCATGACAGCTCATGTTTGAAACCTGGCATATGGTTGGAGTTCCGACGGGAGCTGTGCTGGCCAATGATTGGCTACGTATTCCCGCAAGGTCGTGAAGATGGGGTCGTTGGCTGATTCTTGGGTCAGATCTTGAGCGACACTGTGTCTGCGAGAGGTGAGTGTGGGAGCTGGATGAGGTCCTCCTCGGAGTCGACCTGAGCACAGGTGGAGTCTGGGGGAACTGAGCGCGAAAGGAGGTTGGCTACCACATTGTCCCTGCCCAGCGTAAACTGCAGCTTAAAGTTATATTGCTGGAGGCGGTACATGCGGAGGGGCTTGTGATCCGACTCGGAGTACGACATCAAGGCTGTGAGGGCCTGGTGGTCGGTGCATAGAGGTAAATGTGCCACCGCTCGCAGGCCCAGACGCGTGTTAGTGCCTTCCTCTCTCCAACTGAGTACTTCTGTTCAGTGGGGCTCAAAGCGCAAGATGCAACACCGTCCTGAAGCTGACAGAGGACCGCTCCCACTGCTGTGGCTGACGTGTCACAGGTGACCAGGTGAGTTTAAAGTTGGCCAGGACAGGTGAAGTGGTCAGCAGTTATTTGAGAGAGGGGACAGCCTGTGCACAGTCGGGTGTAAAGACTCAGTACACCTGCTTCAACAGCTGAAGCAGAGGGGACGTGATGGCCGAGTACTGGGACAGGAAACGCATGTAATAACCCGTCATTCGCAGAAATGAGGCAAGTTGTGTAGCAGATGTCGGTTCTGGGACATGATGGATGGCTTCCACGCTTGACTGCAGCGGTGAGAGCCCTAGGGCTGACACGCAGAACCTGACAAAGTCAATCTCTGGCACTGAGAACAGGCACTTCTCAGTGTTGAGTGCGAGGTTGTATTGGCTGAGCGCTGCGAAGGCTGCTTGCAGATGTTCATCATGGACGGCAGAGTTGGGGCCATGGATGACGATGTCGCCCAAGTAGACAGCCACTCCAGAGACCCCGGCAAGGATGGTGGACATTATCTTCTGGAAACAGCTGGGGGCTGAACTGAGGTGTATGGAAACTCCCTCTCTGGGTGTAGGGGAACTTGCGAAAGTCCAGCTTTGTGAAGACAGTCGACCCGTAGAAGTGAGTGGTCAGTTCCTCCATAGTCAGCAGTGGGTACTGATCAGGTATGACGGCCTTGTTGGCCGCTTTCAGATCCAAGCAGACCCGCAGCTCTCCAGACTTCTTTTTAGCGATGACCAAGTTGGACACCCATTGGGAAGGCATCCACCGGCTCCATGAATCCATCCTCCAGCTGCTTCTGTAGATCCTTAGTAACCTCCTCACGTAAAGTCAGTGGAATACGGCGTAGAGGTTGAACGACTGGAGTCACTGTAGGGTCGAGGAGGGGATTATGTGGGAACGCTGTCAGGGCACCTACAACGTTGAAGAGGGTGGGCCATTGCTCTTGCTATGGGGAGGTGACGTGCAGGATTGTTGAGCCACTGTTGTCCAACAGAGAGAACCCCAGGCTGGTGAACAGGTCTAGACCTAAGATATTAGTGCCCTGCCGTGGGATGTGGAAGGGGAACCGAGTGCGGGTCTTGTTGCCATACTGCACTGGTGAGTGTATAAAGCCAACGTCATCAATCACTGAGCACCCATATTTGTACAGGCTAAGGCTGGGTGACTGGAGAGGCAGGTGGTAGGTAGCCTACATGTTAGAGTGCTCAATCTAGTAAACCGCTATAGTTTTATAGCTATAGTTTTAGTAGGCTGTTGTAGCCCATTCTAAAATGTGGAGAGCAGCTTGACATGGGACACACACACACGTAGCCCCCGGTCTCCAGGATCCCAAGATAATTTGTTCATGTAGCCTACTAGGCTATAGTCGTTAGAAGGATAGTTGTCATAAGGGGGAAACACTACTGTTAGTTAAGCATTATGGATAAGATTGTTAATAGTTGCCATTATAAACACATTTTTTTGCAAGGTGTTTGCCTAGGCTACAGCATACCGTTGTAGCGAATTCAGGGGGCAGACTGACCAGCCTACGAAATGCTCTGAGACCAGGTTGCAGCGAAAGGGGACCCTAGTTTTATTCACATTCAGTGGCAGTGCCAAGAAGGCTTGCTGATTGTTTTCATAACACACCATGGCAATTAGAAGAGTATATGCCTGTAGTCTGAAATTGCCAAGGGGAAACTTGGTGTGTGTGTGTGCCAGTTATTAGATTAGATTGATTAGAGTGAGTGCGCAGTGACGCCTGTTTGAACGAACGTATTAGATCATTAGATTGATAAGAGTGGCAGAGACGCTTGTTTGAGCTAACGTATTAGATCATTAGATTGATAAGAGTGAACGTGCAGTGACGCCTGTTTGAACGAACGTATTAGATCATTGGATTGATCTCCATTTGTTTGTTTTCCCCCTACTTTTTACACACACACCTGCAAACACACCTAACAACAAACCTAACCAGCCCGTCTCGACCTATGTATGCAACCACTTTCTCTTTCTGGAAATAATCTGCGGCACAACCTATTCCAGGTCCCAATACTTATAATAACATGGTTATTATGTGTTAAAAGAGCAAGGATTTCCTTCTTACTAAAGCCAATTCTAAAGTTTAGTTTCATCAGGTCATTTAACTCAGGCATTTCAACGGTGGCGTGCGCCAGCAACAGGGAGCCAGGAAGACATGCACTTAACCAAATCCCCTACATTAATCTTGAGATATAACTAAGACTTTATTTTTAAAATGTTGACACTTATTCTCGAAATTACACTTCGAATTTATTCCCGAAATATTGCCACTTTTTGCCCGTTTTTTTCATGCAAAAAAAAGTACAACCAAGTACTACCACCTGCTGCTGTTTATTTTCTCTTCACTAAGCCCTAATAGTCTTATGTACATTTCAGTCATGCTGAACAAAAAGGTAAGTTCCTAAAATAATTCCTCAAAGATGTGTCTTCTGAGGTGAAGTATCAATGTCTCTCACCATCTCTCTGAGGATGTATGACACTATCTCCTAACTATTCCAGGGGTGGATATAGGAATGGACCTGCTGCTGTCATGTGGGTGTAAATAAGGAAATGAAATACACAGGAGCTGGAATGCATTTTACATTGGCAGGTACTTTCTCTACCTGGCAAACTCATCTTTGTTGATATTGTCTGCTCTTGTTGGACTCCTTCTGATTGTTGCTTCCGTTAGATGTGGAGACAAAGACCGTGGCAGGATGTTTGGTGGTGTCTTGAAAGGACATTAGATCTTGAGGTTCACAAATGTATTCATATCACAGCAGGACTAGACTTTGACCCCATTTGGTACTATGCAAAATACCAATAAATATGCATAAGATTTTTAAAAAAAATAAAAAAAGAGATAGAGAGACAGAAAAAGAAAGAGGGAGAAGACAGAGAGCCTTTCCTTTGAAGTACCTACCTGAATGAACATGACCAAAATACCACTGCCACACACTTTATGAAGGTGCGCATTCAGTCACAGTCAATATCATGTAGGCATCCACTCGCTTCCTGACCATCAATGTCTTTTATATCCTGGCTTGGTCCACCGCACAGGACTGCCCAGGTTACATACCTTAGATTCTAATCTGGACGGGGACCAGTCACTGGGAGACTGTGAGAGAGATAGAGAGACACCTGGCCAGTGTGCATAGAAAGAAGATAAATACCGCTGTATACTGTAGCAATGTTTCCGACTGGACCGTTTCAGCTGGCTCTTGTGAGAGTGAAAGGACTTCAGAGTGATAGGCCCATGACACAACACTAACGTGGAATGGACATCTCCATTCTAGCCCCCGGCTTTTCCTACCGAAAACAAAAACGATTTGCATTTTAGAGAGAAAAAGAAATAACAGCACACTGACTGCTGTAGCAATGTTTGGACCGGAAAGGCCAACGACACCTGGCTGGCTAAGTGGAGAGTGATAGGCCCTCAAAGCGACGGGCCAATGACACAACATCTCCATTTCAGACATTTCCTGCATTCATGGAAATCCCAAACTATTAGCATTTTAGAGAGAAGAGCCATCGTGTTGGGTCACAAGGTGTTGTTGTTCTGCCAACTAAGGGACAGGTGAAGATGGGAGGGTTGGCCTACAGTACCGGCATGTCATCTATATTTGTTCCAATGAAAGGGTCTGTTCCAGCATCAATAAACAGGACAGTCACTGATACAGTAGAGGAGAAAGTTGAGAAACACAATACTGTGTTTAGAGATGCTTGATTACTAGCGTGGTTGGTGGACTGAAAGGTTAAAGAGAAGGCCAATGTCATTAAAAATAAATTAAAATCATGACGGGGACAGACAGTTTTACAGGTGAACGGTTTTCTCTGAGTCAGTAGTCATGGGTGGAGAGAGATCTCATTCAATCAAATGTTCAATGCAGTATTTAGGCCTATGTTACACAATGTCCTCAATGGTGATTGCTGTTGTTAAAGGTCACAATAGTGTGAACCGATGCAATGATACATGAATTGTATCACCTGTTCAGCCGTTGTTAGGGGCTCAGAACAAGAATGAGTCATCCTTTTCAATGAGCAGGATTCATTTGTGGGTTCCTGACTTGGCCTTCTCCATTGGGGACCAGAGTCATACTCAGATTCCAACAGCCAGGTCTCATTTCTACAGACTTCCTTCAGAGTTCAACACCATCCTCACAAAACAGCACCAATATAGTCATGTCAAATATAAATTCCCCTTTCCAAGAATCGTCTCTCGGATTTATGGAATAAATTCATGCATTACCTTAAATGGAAATATTTTTACAGTCTCCAATGGGTGGGTTAGATAACAACCGTCCAGCGTGTAATTTAATGCAAAATGCTCATTCAGTCCGAGGTAGAATATTTCTGAGGTTTCCTTTTTAGAGTTTAACCTTGGTCTTTGGTTGTAGTCTTGGGCTTAATTTATTGTTTTGACTGGTTCCTTTCTATGCTTTAAGATTTCGGGGAAATAGTCTTCATTCCTGATCAGTCTCGTCCAATACCTCTGGTTGTGGGGGTTTTCGTGTACAGGCAGCCTGGCCTCTCTTGGATCCAGCGTCTGGAAAGGCCTTGCAGGGGGAATGAAGCTCTGTGTGTTTTGTTAATGCTCCAGTACCCCCCCCCCCCCCTTTTCGAAGGGGAAACGTTATGCTATATCACATTCCCCAGGTTGGCATCTCTCCTGACATATGCCCCTCCAGTGGCACTTCTTTAACAAGGTGTCTGAGTCTCTGGGTCAAATGACACCCTCTGAGCCCTATCCCCCTCCTAGTGCATGTAGTCAACTAAGCCTTATAGGGACAATCTGAAGTTGATACAATACATTCTTGGACTTAACAAATGAATTACACAGTATATACCCATTGATTCTTGACGAATATAGCATATAAATGCCTCACGAGCTCAGTTCAACTGTCGTACCCCATCAGAACCCCAAATAGAAGATTGTTTACAGACATTGGAGTAGAACATTGTACACGTAAACAAACACTATAGCCTCGAAACATGCTTAAAAATGATGTTGATATCTTGGATGGTCAGTCCTTAGATGGTCAGTGGTTATATTTCTCCAGACTCGTCCCTCAGGTTTTAACCAGAAAAGAGTCAGTGGGACTGCTTTGTTATTGTTTCAACTACAGATTGCCCCTTTAAAAAGGTCTCTGCTCAATAGTAGTACATTTACAATAGGGGATGTGGTCCAAATGATGTGCACTACAAGAAATAGTGGGCTCTGGTCAAAAGTAGTGCCCTATAAAAAAAAGAATAGGCTGTCGTTTTTGCCCGAGAAGATGAGGAAGGACAAGCTGCACAGGAGCGACAAACCCCAGGTCTCAGTAGACCCGTCAGGCGTGTGGAAGAAGCCAGTGAATGCTCTCTAATACTTCATCATCCAGAGAGTTTTACCAGCGGCACACGCTCCCTTGGCTCCACTGTAAATGCAAGAACTCAACTCTGCTATATAGAGACTTTGATTGTGTTTGTCTTTAGTAAAAGAAAGTTCATACTATTTTCACATGACCGCCAAGCACTTCTGGACCTCAGATCGACAGTTACTAATCTTGATTTCGACTTCAAATACGACTTCAACTCCGACTTAGCTGTTCCACTGTTCATACTGGACCCTATTCCTTGTTCCGTGGGCTACCAAAAAGCTGCAAGCGTAGACATGGGAGATGAGGTGGAGTCCTGGTGAAATTGAGGCGAAGAGAAGAACGAACGACACTCCCCTCCCTTCGATTGGCAAATGTCCAGTCACTTGAGAACAAGACGGATGAGATTCGTTCAACATTCTCCTATCAGAGAGACTTGAAAAGCTGCCATATTATATGTCCTACTGAAACGTGGTTGGATGATGGCGCTGTGCACGTAGTACTCTTGTGGATTCTCCATGCAGCGGCAGGATCGGACGGTGGCTTCGGGGAAGGAGGTGGAGTGTGTTTTTTAATAAATAACAACTCCTGTGCTGCTTCAAGTGAAGAACATCTTGAGCTTTTGATCACCTGATATAGAGTACCTCATGGTACGCTGCAGACCCTTTAATCTACCAAGAGAGTTCTCATCCGTAAATATCACCACGGTCTACATCCCTCCACAAGCCGTTTATGGAGCCATAAACAAACAACAAACCGTTCACCCAGAGGCAGTGTTTCTGGTGGGCGGAGACCTTAACGCGGGAAGACTTAAAACCGTTCCACCTCACTTCTACCAACACGCCTCTGCGCCACTAGGGGCGCTAAAACTCTACACCACTTTAATTCTACTCACAGAAATGCATACATGGCCCTCCCTTCGTCCTCCCTTCGGCAAATCTGACCATGACTTCATTGCCTTGTTTCCTGTTTACAAACAAAAGCTCAAAAAGGAAGTACAAATGATGCACTCAATACAGAAGTGGTCGGATGACACAGACACGAGGCTACAAGACTGTTTTGCTAGTACAGCCTGGGATCTTATTTTTTCTGGGATTCCTCTGTTAGCATTGAGGAGTTTACAGTCACGGGTTTGATCAAAAACGTGCATACACGATGTAGTCCCCACAGTGGCTATATGAACGTATCCAAACCAAAAACCATGGATTACAGGCAATATATGGGCTAAAGGCTAGAGCAACCACTTACAAGGAACGGGACATGGGCACATATAAGAAAGCCCACTACGATCAAACATGAAAAAGGACAATATAGGATCAAAAAGGTGGAATCCTATTACACCGGCTCCGATGATCGTTGTATGTGGCAGGGTTTGCAGACGATAACCGATTACAATTGGAAACCCAGCAATGGGTCTCAATTGTATTTCACACTGCCCACTCTCACCTGGACAAGAGGGGAAGTAACTATGTGAGAATGTTGTTCATAGACTACAGCTCAGCGTTCAACACCATAGTCCCCTCCAAGCTCATCACCAAGCTGGGGAACCTGGGACTGAACCCCTTCCCCTTTGCAACTGGATCCTGAACTTCCTGACAGTACGGCCCCAAGTGGTGAGGGTAGGCAACTACACCTCCTTCATGCCAACATTCAACATGGGGGACCCTCAGGGGTGTGTGCTTAGTCCTCTCCTGTACTCCCTGTTCACCCACGACTGTGTGGCCACGCACGACTCCAACACCATTATCAAGTTTGCTGACTACACAACGGTGGTAAGCCAGATCACCGATGACGATGAATTAGTCTACAGGGAAGAGGTCAGAGACATAGCAGTGTTGTGCCAGGACAACAACCTCTCCCTCAACGTCAGTAAGACCAAGGAACTGATCGTGGACTACAGGAGAAAAAGGGGAGAGAACGCCATCCACATCAACGGGGCTGTTGTGGAGCGGGTTGAGAGCTTCAAGTTCCTTGGCGCCCACATCTCTAAGGACTTAACATGGTCCACCTCCACCCGCACAGTTGTGAAGATGGCACATCACAGCCTCTTCCCCCTGAGGAGGCTGAAAAGATTTGGCCGCCGACACTATATATACAAAGGTATGTGGACACCCCTTCAAATGAGTGGGTTCAGCTAATTCAGCTACACCCGTTGCTGACAGGTGTATAAAATTGAGCACACAACCATGCAATCTCTAGACAAACATTGGCAGTGGAATGGCCTTACTGAAGAGCTCAGTGACTTTCAATGTGACACCATTCAACAAGTCAGTGCCACCTTTCCAACAAGTCAGTTTGTCAAAAATATGCAATGCGAGAGCTGCCCTGGTCAACTGTAAGTGCTGTTATTGTGAAGTGGAAACAACGGCTCAGCTGCAAACTGGTAGGCCACACAAGCTCACAGAACGGGACCGCCGAGTGCTGAAGCACGAATGTAGCACTTAAAAATAGTCTGTCCTCGGTTGAAACACTACTACCAACTGTCAAACTGCCTCACAAGAAGTGTTTGTTAACTCCAACTCCATATTAATGCCCATGATTTTGGAATGAGACGTTCGACGAGCAGGTGTCCACATACTTTTGGCCACGTAGTGTATCTACCTCAAAGACCTCTGACCTCTGGTATTCCCTGTATATACTGTAGCTCCATTGTGTATTTTATTCTATTCCTTGTGTTACTATTTAATTTCTAAACTCTGCATCCTCGGGAAGGGCTGGTAAGCAAGCATCTCACGGTAAAGTCGACACCAGTTGCATTCAGCGCATGTGACAAATCCAATGTGATTTGGAGAATCACATTTTCATTACAGAGAGGAGAAGACGAAGGAGGGGAAGAGAGGAAAAACCTGCTGGTGAAAAATACATCAAAGTGGCAGTGAAATATCGTCTGTGACACGAGGACATTTATACAGGTTAACCCTATTAAAAGAACAGGGGCCCTGTCTACCTCTGTTTGACTTTAACTACCCCCTCTTTTTTTCACCATGAGGCCATTAGAATACGAAGACTCAGATGAGCAGATAGACTGTCAGCAACACAGCTCTGGTAGTAAGGAACAGGGCACTGTGACAGAGAGGGTCACAGAGACCTAGAAAGACAGACAGAGGTAGTAAAAGCACAGTACACATGGCTCAGATTCAGCGAATGCACTCACCGTTTAATTCAGGCTATTGAAATAATAGTGCTGGATGTTGCACCAAGGTCATACTGCTTTATGATAGGCTACAGAGACCTAGAGTGGCATTTCCCCTCAGACCTCGCTCTCTCCAACTCATGAATAACCCTAATATCAACACAAATGGGCTCCCTTCTTATGGACATGCTCTGGTGACCCTATTCCCATGGCCTATAGCAGCCCCCCCCCCCCCCCCCCTCCTCTTAGTTTTTGCCCTAGCACTACACAGCTGATTCAAAGAGCCAACTCATCATCAAAGTTTGATGATTTGAATCAGCCGTGTAGTGCTTTGGCAAAAAACTAAACGTGCACCCAGGGGGAGCCCCAGGACCGACTTTTGGGAAGCCCCTGCTATAGGGCAAAAGAGAAAGACACAGTCACCAAGGGGCGATTAGGTTAGGTGCGCTATCCATCCCTTCTAATTGCGCATGGACACAGACACACACACACACACACAGCTCCTGCCCCGTACTGCCAGGTTGTTCCCTCTCACACAGGGGACTTGGCCAGGTTGTGAAGACTCATGGCTAGGGGTTAGAGGTCAGACATGTGTCCCACTCCACATCCTGGTCCTCCTATTCCGCTCCACACCTCCCCGGCCACACAGGGGTAAGAGCACACAAGGAGGAAGGCTGTATTTCCTAACATGTCAAATGGGTGAGGGTAGATCAGAAGCAAGGTCAAACTAAAATACCTTTACAAAGTCACTGGAAAGGGTGTGTGTGTATTGGGAGGAGGAGGAGGGGGTCGCAGGTCATTGGAATGCTAAATGTGCAGTAAAACCATGGAGCAGGAGGGTGTGTGTGTGTTACAAGTTATTTACATTATATGCAACAGGAAATGGGCAGGAAAACTCATCTGAAGGGTTGAGGGAAGCAGCATCAAAGCCCTGTAGAGCCCAAGGTAAACTGTAATGTTATCCGACCCCCCCCCCCCCAAAAAAAGAAAAATAATATAGTAAAAGTAGCCATCCTTCCCAGCCAACCTGATGTAGCTCAGACACACACATACTGTGTTTTTTAGGAGAGCAGAAGGATTAGTCTGCTAGTTGTAACCTCCGTCCACAAGGGCAGAGAACATGGTGGTGGTGGAGCATGATAACGTAATTACCTCAAATCTCATCCCCAGCAGTCACGTGACCGATGGATGGACATTCAGACAGACAGCAGCAACAATGAGTGGTATTTCCTGCCCAGAGCTAGCCACAGCAAGGTCAAGCCAGGGAATGTTAAGTATTCTGCTGGTGTTGCTGGGCTGGAGAGAGGAGTGGCATCGTCTTGTCCTTTGTACCCTCTCCAACCACCGCTAGGATGTCTCCATGTTAAGGCTAAAGGGTTTAATCATAGTCCAAAACCTGTACACGTATGCATGGCAATGTTCTAGAATATTCAAGCAATTTCTTCAACCGTCGACCCATTTAAATGAATAGAGGACGTGTACGTACTGGAGCCGCATTGGTTGGAATTGTGGTGAGGTGTGCGTTCGGGCTTTGTGTCCCCTGCGGAGGGCTGTCTCGGAGCCAGTAGCTATTGTATATGTCACAATGGGACGGCGGACAAATCGCGTCTCATCATCTGGGGACTATGACTTTATGCTTAAGCAATTTTTGTATTCTCAGCTGATAATTCGATCAAGCTAATACAGTAGCTAGCTCCTTATATTTCAATTTCTTGACTGTTTCATGTCTATTTGTTTTTTGTTGTTCTGCACAATATTGTGAGAGCTTTTGTAAACAGAAATGATTTCTAGCCAAGAGACAATATTGATATCAGCCACGCACAAGCCAAAAAGGAATCCGTTGTGACCAACCAGTGGTGGAAAAAGTACCCAGTTGTCATAATTAAGTAAAAGTAAAGATACCTTCATAGAAAATGACTCATGTAAAAGTGAGTCACCCAGTAAAATACTACTTCAGTGAAAGTCTAAAAGTATTTGGTTTTTAATATACCGAAGTATCAAAAGCAAATGTAATTGCTAAAATATACTTAAAAGTATCAAAAGTAAAAGTATAAATAATTTCAAATTCTTTAGATTAGGCAAACCAGATGTCACAATTATATATATATATATTTAATTTACGGATAGCCAGGGGCATGCTACAACAATAGCAACAATTTACAAACGAAGCATTTGAAGCATTTGAGTCCACCAAATAAGAGGCAGTAGAGATGACCATGACTAGGGATGTTCTCCTGATTAGTGTGTGAATTGGACAATTTTCCTGTCCCGCTAAGCATTCAAAACGTAACGAGTACTTTTAGGTGTCAAGGAAAACGTATGGAGTAAAAAGTACATAATTTTCTTTAGGAATGTAGAGAAGTAAAAGTAGTCAAAAATATAAAAAGTACAGAAACCCCAAAAAACGACTTACATAGTTTTAAAGTATTTTTACACCACTGGTTGTGACCCACCATTGGCCAGCCACTGGCATGGCTACAGTAGGTAGTCTAACTGAAGCATGATGCCTCTCACCTGTTTTACATTAGCAGTAGCAGCAGCTCAGACTCGGGCCAGGCCGTGGCTGGGCGACCAGGCTCATAGTGGAACATTAACTCTCCTTCCTGTTCCATATGAGAAGTTAAGCATGAACCCAGAAGAGCAGTAAAAGGTGGCTTGCAGGCCAAACTCTGCTCCTGGTCACACACATGGCAAATCTACATCATTTACCCTAACAAAACCACTACATTAAAGCAGAGAGGCTAGTCTGGTCTTAAATACCACCCTAATCTTTGTGTAGTGCACTACTTTTGACCAGAACCACCACATTGCATCCCCATATAGTACACTATGACATAAGACCAGAACCACCCTCTTTTACCAGAGCCCATGGCTCTCAGTTGATGGAATATGAAAGGAGCGATACATAAAAAAAAAGAGAGGCAAGGAGGTTCGATTGTCACTAGTTCGATTTCACCACAGCTATGTGTTCCTTGCGTCAATCTGGTGAAATGACTGTGAAATGGCTGGGTGAAGGCAGATCATATCCTGCCTGACTGTTTTAACTGACAGGGTTGGAACGGAGAGGAGAGGAAGCCCTACAGACTGACTCAATGTGCATCCCAAATTTCACCCTATACAGTGCACTACTTTTGACCAGACTCATATGGGCCCTGGTCACAAGTAGTGCACTATATGGGGAAAAGGATGCCATTTGGAATACAACTATGGTGCTTAAATAAAGACAGAGTCAGGGACTTAATCGAGCTTTAATACCAGTTTTCACAACTTCTGCTGGAGAGCTGTTTTTATGATTCCAGTCATGTGAAGTCACACTGGCTGGCTCTGTCTACTCAGCTGCTGTTATATCAGATATGAGGAAAAGTTGGCTTTGGGCACAGATACAGGATCAGCTTACCCTCTCCAGATACTGATAT
This sequence comes from Oncorhynchus clarkii lewisi, assembly GCF_045791955.1. Taxonomy (NCBI): domain Eukaryota; kingdom Metazoa; phylum Chordata; class Actinopteri; order Salmoniformes; family Salmonidae; genus Oncorhynchus; species Oncorhynchus clarkii. The sequence continues at coordinate 41,655,750 of NC_092151.1, forward strand.
TAACTATAGGGGAACAACGCTAAACTGACCTTAGATCAATGTAAAGGGGAAACTACTGCAGCAGCTACTGTGTTCCATTGTCTCTCCTCCCTTTTCAGCTTACTGCTCATTCCTCACCATAGTCAAGGTTTTCATAACACATTCTGGGTGGATCTCTCTCAGTCGTTTAAAGTAACTTCCTCTCAATCTTCTCTCCTTAAATCTCAAAAGCATACGGTGGCGTGCTGGTTTCCTCTCCATCTCGGTAGTTGCCCTTCTTGCATGAACAGTCACACTTGCCTTTGCTTACCAGAGCCGACTTTGCTGACCGCTGCTTTACTAAGGACATTCCTGTTGCTTACTAGAACTTTCATGTGTGGTTGTCTCACCTAGCTACCTTTAAGATGAATGCGCTAACTGTAAATCGCTCTGGATTAGAACATCTGCTAAATGAGTAAAAATAGTCCAATGTAAATAGTCGGAGTTGGGTTCCTCTCCTCGCCTCCACGGACAGTAAACAACTGGGACACGTGAAAATCCCAGTGCGCATCCTCCATGTTGTGCTCACCTGCCCAAGCCAATGGTTGAGGAGTTCTTAAAACGCAGCAAGCGCAGAGAGGAATACAAACACAGCTGCAAACATCAAAAGGAATGTGTGCCTTATGACAAAAAGGTACATTTATTATCCGTACATGTTCACAACATTGGTCATCAGACATGTTGTCGTCAATGATTTGGGACCATCATCCATCATCCACTACTACTTTACCTGGATCCCTGGGCATTTCTCAACCCCTTTTCACCTTTACTTTCCAATACTCCCGCAATCACAACATACAGTACTGTACGACAGAAAATGTACCTATTCTTGGAAATGTGGGTTCACATTCCAGTTCAAAATGACACTATGTCTTGATGACGGATAGTTTTAGATTAGCTATACCTGTCAGGTCATGTGCGTTTCCTTTTTATTGGAGGGATAACCCTGATGGGCTGAAGTCACATTGGCCCTGTGTTAGCCGTTCCCTTCGTTCAGATGTGAATGGATTCCGACAGCTTCTCAGAAATAACTTTGTTTTGGATGTTCATGGCATTCCAAGGTTCAAAGTTCTCTCAGGAGAGACAGTTGTTTTGAAGTGGTAGGTTAGAGAGGAAGAGAGGAGAGGCCTGGTCAGTCACATGGTTGGGGTTAATCTCCATGCCTAATCCCTAACCCCTCACCTCTTGGCCTTCTTCTCCTTCATGATCTTCTTGCTCTCCTCTCTCCGCCGTTTGTTGACGGGGTTTCGTGGATCGGAGATCTCAAACGTGTCTTCGTCCTGCATGTTGGCATCCTTGACTTTCCTGGTTTGTTCGTCAAACTGGAGAACATGGGCCATCCTAAAATCAGAGAAAGAGGAGGTTCAAAGAACAGCAAATAGAGCACTGTGATGTGAACTCAGTAAATCACATCTGGTGATATGGAACTCTCCATCTCTCCATCTGTTCCTCTCCATCAATTCAAATAGAATCACATTCCCTTTGAAGCTGGTGTTCTGTCACAACAGGCATTTATGGTATCAAGATGCCATGGTGGTGAGTGATGGCATTGTATTGATGATAAAGGAATAGGCTACAGCTACAACACAGCAACGTGCGCCATCACATTAGTGTAAGAATAAAAACATGGTACAAAATACAGGGTTGAAATGTTCTGTTCTCTTAGGGAGGAGCAGGAAGAGGATAGAGAGGAAGATGAGGAAGAATAGGAATAAGAGAAGGAAGATGACTGATATGCATGTGGAAGCATCCTTTGCTGTTCTCTTGTCCTTTGTGGACTAGCAGCAAGCAGCACCTCCGCAAAACAGAGAAAAAGGGAGAACGGCAGAATCTGAAGAGATTGTTCGGTTTAAAAAGGCAACTGACTTCATGATTCAACCTCTATCAACACTGACGAAAAACCCTTGACATGTTACTTAGTAGGCCAAGCGTGTCAGTGTAACAGTTATCGATCAAACTCCCAGTATATAGATAGATACAGTGAGAGCAGGAATCCCCGGGGAGACAGCAGAGAGTAGAGAGAGAGGACTTCAAGAGGGGTGAGGCAGGTCTCCGGTGTCCATCACGCAGACACATCTGCCTGGCGCAGAGGGATTTGCGCTACATGCATAACGCTCTGACAGTGTCTTGACACGCCCCACCTGTTTGGAGGGTTCTGATGAAGGCCATGCGTCACCAGGGGCCACGGGGCTGCAACCACCGGGGAATTAAAAACAAGATAAAAGGGAAGATGCTATCACCAATTCACAGAAGCCGAGAGACGGAGACAAAGCCAAGCCAGACGAAGAGCTTCAGGCCCAAATCTCTTTGACTGTTTGCGCTATTACAGTGATGTACTACTATTACAGGTAGTTAGTTAAAGCCCTATCTTGTCCGAATCTGCCATATCTATCATTTTTACTTGGCGGGAAGGTTATTATTCCAGTCCCAAAAACCTACCGTTTTTTAATATATTTTTTTTAATACAAACTCCCAGGTCCTTTGATAATATTTATCTAGTGTGACTCGTCATCACTGTGTTTTGAGGGATATTACAGAGTTTTACGGTGCTGCACCCAGTTTGGGCAAGAACATGAGAACAAATTGATGCAAAGAGCTATGTACAAAGTGCTACAAAGTGTTATGCAAACAAAGTCCTATCCGTTTTGTCATATATCAACGTTCCCAGTGACTATTTGTCTTTTTTAAAAGATTAAGTAAATGATAGTGCGCCAATGAATTGATAAATTGCCGAATACATCAGTTAATTAAAATGTCTGCATGCAGTTCATGGTTCTTATTGATACTATTTCTACTTTCTCCTAACTGAAAGCCAATATTAGGCTATTCCTAGACAAGTTGAAATACACTACATGGTCAAAAGTATGTGGACACCTGCTTGTCGAACATCTCATTCCAAAATCAAGGGCATTAATATGGAGTTGGTCCTCCCTTTGCTGCTATAACAGCCTCCACTCTTCTGAGAAGGCTGTTCACTAGATGTTAGAACATTGCTGCAGGGACTTGCTTCCATTCAGCCACGAGAGCATTAGTGAGGTAGGGCACTGATGTTCGGCGATAACTCCACAGGGCTCTGTGCAGGCCAGTCAAGTTCTTTCACACCAATCAACAAAATATTTCTGTATGGAACTTGCTTTGTGCACGGAGGCATTGTTATGCTGAAACAGGAAAGGGCCTTCCCCAAACTGTTGCCACAAAGTTGAAAGCACAGAATCATCTAGAATGTCATTGTATGCTGTAGCGTTAAGACTTTCATTCACTGGAACTTTCATTCACTGGTTTGGGCCTAGCCCAAACCATGAAACACAGCCCCAGACCATTATTCCTCCTCCAAACTTTACAGTTGGAACTATGCATTGGGGTAGGTAACGTTCTCCTGGCATCCGCCAAACCCAGATTTGTTTGCTGGACTGCCAGATGGTGAAGCGTGATTCATCACTCCAGAGAACACGTTTCCACTGCTCCAGACTCTAATGGCGGCAAGCTTTACACCACTCCAGCCGACGCTTGGCATTGCACATGGTGATCTTAGGCTTGCATGCGGCTGCTCGGCCTTGGAAACCCATTTCATGAAGCTCCCGACGAACACTTATTGTGCTGACAATGCTTCTAGTGGCAGTTTGGAACTCGGTAGTGAGTGTTGCAACAGAGGACAGATGAATTTTACGTGTTTCAGCACTCGGCGGTCCCATTCTGTTTGTGTGGCCTACCGCTGAGCTGTTGTTGCTCCTAGACGTTTCCACCTCAAAATAACAGCACTTACAGTTGACTGGGGCAGCTCTAGCAGGGCAAAAATTTGACGAACTGACTTGTTGGAAAGGTGGCATCCTATGACGGTGCCAGGTTAAAAGTCCCTGAGCTCTTCAGCAAGGCCATTCTACTATCCTTGTTTGTCTATGGAGATTGCATGGCTATGTGCTCAATTTTATACACCTGTCAGCAACGGGTGTGGCTGAAATGGCCAAATCCACTAATTTGAAGGGGTGTCGACATACTTTTGTATATATAGTGTATTTCATAGTGGTTTAGATGGTACAATGAATCTCTCTCTATACATTGCATGTTTTGTTATAACATTTTAGCAACCAGGAAATGGTGGAGCGATTCCTGCATATTTCAACCAGTTTAGCTGGCAGCCGTTTTGCACCATTCATGCCTAGAACAGCCTCCAGTCTTCCATCATAACAGTACATAAAAAGAAGAAAAAAAAGATTTACAGGGGGCAATTTCATAAAAACTAATCCCGTCCGAATCGGACAATGGAAAAAACAGACAAGCCTGGGGTATTACTTACATAATGAACGTTCTATAGTGATAGAATATAAGCCAACCTATTGCTATACAAGTTCTGCTGTATAGTCCTAGGGAGAGATCCTCTTTAATCAGCCACTAAGATCACATTGAAACGTGTGTCCTCCTTGTATGTGTGTGTTGGATGGCGTGTGTCTGAGTGTGCACTTGAGTCTGTGAGCGAAGCGTACAGTATGAGTGTATTTTTGTCAGATGGCTTGTCTGTGTGTCTATGTGTGTGTGTGTGTGTGTGTCTGCCCATGTGCTTCGGTGAAGCGTGTGTATATAGTGGTCCTTGGTGGCTCAGTTGGTAGAGCATAAAAACATCTGCTAAATGGCATATTATATATACACTGAGTGTACAAAACATTAAGAACACCTTCCTAATATTGAGTTGCAACCCCCTTTGCCCTCAAGACAGCCTCAGTTCCTCGGGGTGTGAACTGTACAAGGTGTCGAAAGCGTTCCAAAGGGATGCTGGCCCATGTTGACTCCAATGCTTCCCACAGTTGTGTCAAGTAGGCTGGATGTCCTTTGGGTGGTGGAGCATTCCTAATACACACAGGGAACTGTTGAGCGTTAAAACCCCAGCAGCGTTGCAGTGCTTAACACAAACCGGTGTGCCTGGCACCTACTACCATACTCCGTTCAAAGGCACTTTCAATCTTTTGTCTTGCCCATTCACCCTCTGAATGGCACACCCACACAATCCGTGTCTCAATTGTCTCAAGGCTTAAATATCCTTCTTTGGCCTGTCTCCTCCCTTTCATCTTCACAGATTGAAGTGGATTTAACAAGTGACATCATAGCTTTCACCTGGTCAGTCTATGTAATGGAAAGAGCAGGTGTTCATAATGTTTTATACACTCAGTGTATGTGTTTGTATGTGTAAGGCTGCACAATACAGGAACATATCTAATTGCAATTTATGAACGAAATACTGCAATTTTACTTGCGTATATAGATCCAAACACTTGGGAAAACTGTTGGAATCACAGAAATAGAATGACCATTCTAATTTCATGGTTGGAATACTGTGGACACTTGGAATGCAGTTTAGGTTAGCATGAAAACAAATGAAGAAAAATATGGGAGGAGATGGTTGTGACAGAGTAGGAACCAAAGTGTTGGTCAGTGTTTCCCAGGCGACCCTAATTAGATTTAAATAGATATGTATGTTCAGACAAAGATGTTAGAACATTCTTCGCCTTGTCCTCTCTGATTAAGAAACAAGTTGTTGCACCACGGGTTCCGGCCTGTATTAGAGTAAAAGTTTGCTAGCAAGATTTGCTGTATCTCACCGGACTTAGCTAGCAAAAATGTGTCTTAGCTCCTAATGCTAATTGTTAGCTAGCTAGCTGGCTAGCTAACTCCAGTGAAATACGGACACATTTGCAAGCTTGCTAAGACCAACTAAGTAGCGTGTTGCAGAGAGCAAGTTACACAAGCGAACAGTCAAATATACAAATGTTGATTTATGTTAAGGAGCAAAGTGGAACGCTGCCCACTGCAGTTCTTGTTTGGGGAAAAATCTGTAGACTGCACGCTGTGGTTTGGTCAATGGAGGCAGAGTGAATTCCCGAGCACAAGGAGAGTGACATGAAGGGCGGGGCTTGAAGTGCATGGGATTGGGAAGCAGCCTTAAGAAGAGAGAGGGAGAGAGAATCGTGCAACCTTATGTGTTTGTCTGCCTTTTAGTCTGCCTGGGTACATAGGTGAAGCATGTGTGTGTGCTCTGCAGTCCCCCCTCCTGTGTTCATGTGAACTGGGCAGTAGTAGTGACAGCTCATCCAGGACGTCATGGTGGCTCTACTCTGGCAGACTGAGGAGTCCTGCAGCGCGAGGCGGACCGCTACCATAATTTGTCTAGCAGCCTCAGTGATGACAGGAACACAGCCTCATTGCCCAGACTACAGAACAGTGTGTGTATGTGCGTGTGTATATGTATACACACAGTGCCTTCAGAAAGTATTCACACCCCTCAACCTTTTCCACATTTTGTGTTACAGCCTGAATTTAAAACGGATTCAATTGAGATTGTGTCAATAATCTACACACAACACCCCATAATGTCAAAGTGGAATGATGTTTTTCTAAATGTTTGCAAATTAATAAAAAATGAAAAGCTCAAATGTCTCGAGTCAATAAGTATTCAACACCTTTGTTATGGCAAGCCTAAATAAGTTCAGGAGTAAAAATATGCTTAAGAAGTCACATAATAAATTGCATGGACTCACTCTGTGTGCAAAAAATAGTGTTTAACAAGATTTTTGAAAGACTACCCCATCTCTGTACCCCACACATACAAGTATCTGCAAGGTCCTTCAGTTGAGCAGTGAATTTCAAACACAGATGCAAACCAAAGGCCATGGAGGTTTTCCAATGCCTCACAACGGGTACCTCTATTGGTAGATGAGTAAAAAAAATACTTTTAAAAAACGCAGACATTAAATATCCCTTTGAGCATGGTGAAGCTATTAATTACACTTTGGATGGTGAATCAATGCACCCGGTCACTACAAAGATACAGGTGTTTTTGCCGGAGAGGAAGGAAACCACTTCGGGATTTCACCATGAAGCCAACGGCGACTTTTAAACAGTTACAGTTTAATGGCAGTTACAGGAAAAAACTGAGGATGGATCAACAACACTGTAGTTACTCCACAGTACTAACCTAAATGACAGAGTGAATAGAAGTGACAATTAAATACATGTTTATTCCACTTTGTAACCACAAAATGTGGAAAAGGTCAAGTGGTGTGAATACTTTCTGAAGGCACTGTATACGTGTATGTGTGCCAGGCTCTGGGCTCCCACCATTCAGCGCTCCAGTCTGCTTATCAAACCCACTCTCTACCCAGAAGCCTCAGAACTCAGAAGCCTTTCCTCTATTTGTTTTTCTTTCGCTTTCTGAAAAGAGGGAGGAAAGAGGGGGTGGGGCGACGGGCTCTATGGCTGGCTTCTTGGAGTGTGTGTGTGTGTGTGTGTGTGTTAGCAGAGCGATCTAGAAAGTATAACGTTTGTAGACCCAGACGGAATAGTTTACAGTCCCCTGGCCCAGACTTGACTTGGGGAGTCTGACCTGTAGTAACCCAATAGTTCCTGTACCAGAGCTCGCAGAGTGGCACAGACATCCTACGCTAGTGCGTGGCTGGCGGGTGTTGTTCTAGATTAGGTCTGCGGCCCAAATGACACCCTATTCCCTATATAGTGCACTACTTCTTACCAGAGCCCTGGGCACCATGTGGGACCCGGGGTGCCTTTTGGGACACAGCCTGGGACTGCTAGGCTACTGTGCCCATCTTCCCTCCTCCTCCTCCTGTCTCATACCTAGCTGGCTGGCGGGGGCCAAACAGTGAGACCGAGCTGGGGGCCTGGCTGGCTGAGACTAATAGCAACTACAGGTTTTGTTATTCTAAATCTCTCACACAGACACTTTCCTCGAAGTTCAAACACATGGGATTAATTTCAGCCCTCTGACTCTCTCTCGTTCTCTATATATTGAGGTCTGAGAGAGAGACTCAGAGGTCTGTTGGTGAAAATCAGAATGGGAGAGGAAAACACGATGTAAAAGCTGATTTCCTGACTGTGGCTCTGTCTGCCCACTGAGGGAAACGGCAGAGAGACCAGGCTCTGCAAACACGCACACACCGCTGTCTTCATGGCCTTCAATAAACTGGTATATCTGAATTATTGGCACGGCGTCAGGTGCCAATACACAGACACACGGGCCGTGTTTTAACTCCCAGCAGGAGCTGCTCCACAGGGCAATGTGTTAGCTAGCTTGTTTCCTGTAGGCTGGAGCTCGCCCTCCCTCCCTCCCTCACCCTCCGTGTCTCTGCGTCTCGCTCTCAGTGAGTCGTCAGTACTGCGGTGAGGGTCTCTGTTCTGGTCAGGACACGGCAGGACGTTGAAAACACATCAGCAGCAGAGAGGAGAAACGTCAAAACACAATCCATCTGAGGTGGTAATCAAATTGAAAAATAGAACCGAAATAGACCATAAATGTGACCGACCGGGGGAGGAAAAAAATGGAATTCCATATGCATCTGATTTGTCTGACAGAAGGAGCGGTGCGAGCCAGCAGACTACAGTACTGAACAGTGTCCTCCTAACTGCAGTGTACATCCCATTCTATAGCTTCAGCCTGCGCGCACTAAAACCTTAGAGAAACATCCCTATACTTCTTAATGTGCTAGTTTCTTACACAGAGGCAACTCAATGTTGTCTTGTGTAAAACACACATTAGGGATGACAAAACCTTCAGTCCTGGTCTAGGCCTAGATGGTAGAGAAAGTGGCATCCACTATTACTGTAGAGCTGTGCCGAGGGTCGGGAACGGCCTTTCCAACACACGCATCCGTAAAGACCCACACACACACAGGTAGTCGTGCACACACACACCATGAGCCAAGCCTACTAAGACAAAACAAAAAATGTCAAAGTAAGAGAGAAATAAACATGCCCATGTTAGAGCAATCTTTTCACCTGGCTGGCAGTCTGTGTTTCTCTGAGAGTACGGAAACTAAAACCTAAGGATGGCACCCAGTCAGGCCATAGCTACATCTACAGTGCGTTGGGGAAACTATTCAAACCCCTTGACTTTGTTCAATTGATTAAATACATTTTTTCCCTCATCAATCTACACACAATACCCCATAATGACAAAGCGAAAATGTAGAAAAAAAATGCCTTATTTACATAAGTATTCAGACTCTTTGCTATGAGACTCAAAATTGAGATCAGGTGCATCCTGTTTCCATTGATCATCCTTGAGATGTTTCTACAACTCGATTGTAGTTCACCGGTGGTAAATTCCATTGATTGGACATGATTTGGAAAGGCACACACCTGTCTATATAAGGTCCCACAGCTGACAGTGCGTGTCAGAGCAAAAACCAAGCCATGTCAAAGGAATTGTCAAAGAGCCCCGAGACAGGATTGTGACAAGGCACAGATATGGGGAAGGGTACCAAAACATTTCAGCAGCTCTGAAGGTCCCCAAGAACACAGTGGCCTCCATCATTCTAAATGAAAGAAGTTTGGAACCACCAAGACTGTTCCTAGAGCTAGTCGCCGGGCCAAACTGATGCTCAGTCTGACAGAGCTCTAGAGTACCTCTGTGGAGATGGGAGAACCTTCCAGAAGGACAACCATCTCTGCAGCACTCCACCAATCAGGCCTTTATGGTAGAGTGACATGACGGAAGCCACTCCTGAGTAAAAGGCACATGACAGCCTGCTTGGAGTTTGCCAAAAGGCACCTAAAGACTCTCAGACCAAGAGAAACAAGATTCTCTGGTTTAATGAAACCAAGATTGAACTATTTGGCCTGAATGTCACGTCTGGAGGAAACCTGGCACCATCTCAATCTACAGTGAAGCCTGGTTGTGGCAGCGCGACACGTCTCTGAATCCTTGAGTGGCCCACCCAGAGCCTGACCTTGAACCCAATTGAACATCTTTGGAGAGACCTGAAAATAGCTGTACAGAGAAGAATGGGAGAAACTCATCAAATACAGGTGAGCCAACCTTGTAAGCGTCATACCCAAGAAGACTTGAGGTTGTAATCGCTGCCAAAGGTGCTTCAACAAAGTACTGAGTAAAGGGTCTGAATACTTATGTAAATGTGATAGTTTTTATTTTATAGTATGTACGTAGTGCGTACAGCCCAGTACATTACTGGGGCTAACCTTCCTGCCATCCAGGACCTCTACACCAGGCGGTGTCAGAGGAAGGCCCTAAAAATTGTCAAAGACCCCAGCCATAGACTGTTCTCTCTACTCCTGCATGGCAAGTGATACCGGAGTGCCAAGTCTAGGACAAAAAGGCTTCTCAACAGTTTTTACCCCCAAGCCATAAGACTCCTGAACAGGTAATCAAATGTCTACCTGGACTATTTGCATTGTGTGTGTGTGTCCCCCAACCCCTATTTTTCACGCTGCTGCTACTCTCTCTTTATTATATATGCATAATCACTTGAACTATACATTAATGTACATACGACCTCAACTGGGCCGATCAACCAGTGCTCCCGCACATTGGCTAACCCGGGCTATCTGCATTGTGTCCCACCCCCCACCACCCCCTCTTTTACGCTATTGCTACTCTCTGTTCATCATATATGCATAGTCACTTTAACCATATCTACATGTACATACTACCGCAATCAGCCTGACTAACCGGTGTCTGTATGTAGCCTCACTACTTTTATAGCCTCGCTACTGTATATAGCCTGTCTTTTTACTGTTGTTTTATTTCTTTACCTAATACCTTTTTTGCACTATTGGTTAGAGCCTGTAAGTAAGCATTTCACTGTAAGGTTGTATTCGGCGCACATGACAAATAAACATTTGAATTGATTCGATTTGCAAACATTTCTAAAAACCCAGTTTTTGCTTTGTCATTATGGGGTATTGTGTGTAGATTGATGAGGGGAAAACATCTACTCAATCAAGTTTAGAATAATGCTGTAAAACATCAAAATGTGGAAAAAGTCAAGGGGTCTGAATACTTTCTGAATGCACTGTATGTAATCTAGAGCAGTCAGAGTGTGTTGATCCACTGTATAAAGTTCAACAGTGTGTCAAGTCGTTAAGGAGCAGCTCCTCAGGCCTGTGTTATGACTGGGCATTAACAGACATAACATATCTGTTACAGAATAGGGGGGTGGGGTGGATGGGCTGCTCTGGCTGGCCTACTAGAACTGGCTCGTCCTGAATGGCACCCAATTCCATCAATATCATTACGTTGAATCAACGTGGAAAAATGGTTGGAGCTGCAAAAAGTCCTCGACGTAAGGGCATTTCCGTCTTTTCATCCCCAACTTTTAACCTAAATCCAATGATATGGTGACATTTATTGTTGATTTCAAGTTGAATTCACGTTAGTAGACAACTCATCCAAATGTAAATCAAAACTAGACGTTGAACTGACTTCTGTGCCCAGTGGGAAACTTTGCTTAGGACTTATTGCAAGTAAGGCTGTTCCCGACAAAAAAAAAAATCTTGGTTGACCGAGAGTCGTCCTGACAGACCATGTGTGTTTGAATAAAATCAACTACATATGCACTGAGCTTGTTTGATGCTTTAAGCACACGGTTTGATTAAATAATGGAGACACAAAAATGACTCAAGAAAGAGCCCGATGGTCACACTGTGTTAAAAAATAGTAGCGAGACCTGCGTGCATATTATGTGTGACAAACAGGTGCTGTTAGAATAGAGTATTATTTTTCTGCCTGTTGGGAACAGTGTAAACAACACTAAATAAATTGTAAGTAATACAAGTCTGTTCTAATGAAAAACGTTTGTAAAGCCTTTATTACAGCATAACAAAATAAAAAAAATAGCCGAATCTGTACAATTGCTTTATCCAACATATTGCTGTTGTATATTAAACAAACAAAACAGGCAACAGAAGCAAGATCTGTCATATTTATGTAGATATTTGTGACTAATTTCAGGAAAATTACTTCACAGGAACAGGAACACATTTGAACTAAAACTTTGTGTTTTTTGGGGCAGAAATTCCTTCTGGAACATGGGAACTTTCATGTGCTTTAATAACAAACTTGTACGCCATATGTAAATACGAATACGCCACAGAAAAAGCCAGCAACCTTCCCGCTAACTATGATTGGCTGAGATAATGAATGGCTGGACATGCCGAGACATGAGTTCGAATTGGTCTGCCATATGGCCCTCTTCTGTCTATTTGAGCTGGTAGGTAATCCTGTTTTTAAAAAATCCTTTAAAAAAATAAAAAAAAAAAAAATATTCTGTAGTAGAACTGCATAAGTGTTGCTCTTCATAATCATGATTTGGGATTATGGTTCATTGTTTAGCTAGCTACATGTCTTATCAAAAGACTCCACTATGCAAGTATAAATTTCAATAGAATGTCAATGTTAGCTACATTTTCAGATATTACACATTTCTGATTTGGCAGAAAGTCATATTCATGTCAAGTTAAAGTGTAAAGTGTATTGTTAGCTAGCCAGCTAACATTAGCTGGCTGGCTCGCTAGCTAACGTTACGTGTATGATCTTATTATTCGTATCTCAGAGCCATTTGCTTTGCTAGTTATAGCCAAATGTTAACTAGCTAACATTGAACCTGGTTGGTTAGCTACCTGCAGATTAATGCAGGGTAGTAACGTCATGAGTTAGAATTATGGTTCATTGTTTACCTAGCTTGCAGGTACAGAAGATTCCACTTTGCAAGTAACCATTTCAACAGAATGTCACTGTGACAACTGTTGATAGACGTAGCTGGTAAATTCGCTCTGGCTATCTACTCAGATTTCAGAAAACTCTCGTCCGAGTGTGCCAGAGCGCAGAATAACTGACAAAATTTACGAACGCTCAACACCTGTTAAATATGGCCGGTAAATATGTCAGTAAACGTTGACAAGAAAAAACTTCAATTGTTGCAAGCTCTGGATAACATGAAAACAGCCTAACCAGCTCTGCTAGGGCAAGTAAAATGGTCAGTGAGCTGTTCTCTCGTTTGTGTCTGGAAGTACACTAACATTAGCCAGTTAGATCGGGTGCTTGACTGATGTTGTTAGGACCGAACACTCAGATCAACCCTGGTTGGTGACAGGGAGCAGTATTTTCACGTCCGGATGAAATGCATGCCCAAATTCAACTGCTGGCTACTCATCCCCAGAAGATAAGATATGCATATTATTAGTAGATTTGGATAGACAACACTCTGAAGTTTCTAAAGATGTTTGAATCATGTCTGTGAGTATAACACAACTTATGTAGAAGGCGAAACCCTGAGGAAAAACCATTCAGATTTTTGAGGTAATTTCTCTTTTCATTGGGAATCCAGATTTCTAAGGGATTTCTAAGGGACGGCAGTTCCTACCGCTTCCACTGGATGTCACCAGTCTTTAGAAATTGGTTGAGGTTTTTCCTTTGTGTAATGAAGAAGTATCCTTGTTCAAAACGAGGGTCACTTCAAGTGTACTGTTTGTTAGAGGAGCGTGACCAGAAAGGTAGCGTCAGTTTGTTTTCTTCCTGTATTGAACACAGATCAATCAGTCTTCAATTTTATCGATTATTTACTTTAAAAATACCTAAAGTTGCATTACAAAAGTAGTTTGAAATGTTTTGGCAAAGTTTACAGGTAACTTTTGAGATGTTGTAGTCACGTTGCACAAGTTGGAACCAGTGTTTTTCTGGATCAAACGCGCCAAATAAATGGAAATTTTGGATATATATCGACGGAATTAATTGAACAAAAGGACCATTTGTGATGTTTATGGGACATATTGGAGTGCCAACAGAAGAAGCTCATCAAAGGTAAGGCATGATTTATATTTTTATTTCTGTGTTTTGTGTCGCGCCTGCAGGGTTGAAATATGCTTTGCTCTCTTTTGTTTACGGAAGTGCTATCCTCAGATAATAGCATCGTTTGCTTTTGCCGAAAGCCTTTTTTAAATCTGACATGTTGGCTGGCTTCACAACACGTGTAGCTTTAATTTGGTATCTTACATGTGTGTTGTCATGAAAGTTAGATTTTTATAGTAATTTATTTGAATTTGGCGCTCTGCATTTTCTCTGGCTTTTGGCCAGGTGGACGTTACCGTCCCACATATCCCAGAGAGGTTAAAGAGAGTTTGTATCGCAAATAAAGTTGCATAAATAACTCTAAATGAAGAAGCATATAGGAGGAACTGTTTCTTTGTTAAACACTCAACAGAGAATAGTCGCTTGTGCAAACTTCCTCGTAAATCATTTGGAAAAAATTGCCTTTATTTATTCAGCTATGTTCAATTGTATTCTTATTACCATAAAATAATACCACAGGAATTATAAGCAAATATTGCCTGCTAAATTAACTAGTGTAGCCCACAGCCATATGGCATAGCCAGAGCAGGGTCTAACATAAGGACGACTCAGAATATGCTATTCTGTTCTTCTGAAATAGGGTACATTTTCTTCAAATCATGTTTCTTTAGACCTGCCTAAAATAAATAATGGTTTTATTGTGATGTGTATTAAATGGATTTATTAAACTTTTTCAAATGTAGATGTTCCAAAAGGTCCACATCATTGGCTTGTAGGCTGTGTGTGGAAGCCCGGAGATGCTAAATGTCTGGGATATTTTATGTTAAATAACAGTCAATTACCTTGAGACCGGCATTGTCATTTGCATGACAATCACCGGCTGACAAAATATCATGACCGCCAGAACGCTAACCATAACGTACCATCCTTTGTCGTCGTCCTCTGCCAGCTCCTCAGGGGCCTCCTCAGGGGCCTCGGAGGTCTCAGTGATGGCTGAAGACAGCTTGGACTTGAATCGGTCCAGCAGCGCCATTGTCTACAAGACAATCAGCTTAACGGTCACTGGGAGATCTGGGTCACTAACAAAACAAACTCTTAAGATCTAACGCTCATCTAAGTCTCAGACTTTCACCTCAACCCCCTGTTGCATCAAGAAAAAAATGCACTGCTGGTAATTTATATGCGTTTGACTGAATGACGTCATCATTAATGTCATCAACACTCTATAATCCCAGAGCTCCAATTGACCACAATGAGGACCAGTAGGAAAATGTACACACTAACTACTGAAAGTCGCTCTGGACAAGAGCTTCTGCTAAATGACTCAAATGTAATGTGTGTAGAGAGTAAATGACAGCTGACACAGTTTTGAGTAATGACTCCTCTGTTACCTGCGCTTCTCTGCTGGATCCCTTCTTCAGTTTCTGTTTCCTCATGTCTTCATATTTCTTCTTGCCCTCCAGGTACTCCGCCACCGCCTCGCTGCCTGGCTTCTTCTCTTCTATAGGGACGCAGTAAGGTACTAGTTAGTTAACAGTCCGTTAATTGTTAGTTAATAGTCGGTTCGCAAACTTGGATATATTAAGGCATTGCCCCGCTGTCTGTCTGTCTTTTTGTCTTCTACAGTGAAGTTGATACGTTATTTAGCAGTTCATTTACAGTTAGCCTAGTTAATGTATCACATTAAGCAGTGACAATAGCAAAAAACACTATCAGACACAATGCAGAGGAAAAAACATCCAACATGTAAAAACCATCTGAAGCTCTGCCTTGTCATTAGTAAGAGATCAGCTCAGAGAGAGGGACCCGTCATCGGGCCACAGTGACAAACACAAACTGAATTGATCTGAAGATCCACTACTGCATGGCTAACAGATCCAGCAGGATGACTGATGGGCTCCAAGTTTAACAAGGAAACCCCTTTCCTTCTGCCATGAGACCCCTCTCTTTCTGCTCTGCGTCAGAGCCAGCCACATCCAACATATTGTAAATGTTCCCAATGAAAAAACAAAACGTCTGAATTCTTCAACTTCAGCCTTGAGGCTGGATGGAGACTGCTCAGGGAAAGTATACCTCTGGGCAAGGAGAGTTTAAATGAGAAAACCAAGTGGCTCTACATTTTTGCCTCAAATAAGTGGATATACCTTGTATTATTCAAGCACAACAATACTTACAAAAGCACAGTAGTAGGTCTACTTAATACTTTAATTCATTATCTGTACACTGAAATTAACCTTAGTAATTCGCCAAGTGACAATACAGAATACAACATCAAAACACTGTAGAATGTAGTGCCCTTAATCCACCACCATATTTTACATTAGGTATGGGGTTATTTTATGCTAATGCATCCTTATTTTGACACCAAACCCACCACTGGTGTGGTGACCAAAGAGCACTAATTTCATGTCATATGACCATAGCACTGTTTCCAGTCCAAGTGCCAATGCCTTTTTAGCAAACTCCAGGCATTTACATTTGCTGGATGACATGAAAAGTGAGCTCTTTGGCCACGCACACCAGTGGTGGGTTTGGGGTTAAAATAAGCATGCATAAGCAGAAAAGAACCCCATACATACTGTACAATATGGTGGTAGATCTTTAATGTCCTGGGGCCCTTGTTAAAGGCCAAAAGCATCATGAGCTTCAACCAGTAACAGGACATTTTTGCCCAAAACATGGTTGCCTCTGCCTGGAGGCTGAAACTTGGCCGCAAGTGGATCTTCCAGCAATAACCCCAAGCACATATCACAATTCCTAAAGCAGGGGTGTCAAAGTCAAATGGACGGAGGGCCAAATAAAAAAATCAGCTACAAGACGAGGGCCGGACTGTTCGAATGTTCATTGAAAAATTTTTAAATGACGCATATAGTCTAGTGAACCTAATTGAACCTACTGAAAACCTAACAAATATATTACAATATGATCAGATAAATAAAGCAATATTTTCTTATGGCTCTGTCAGTAATCTTTAATTTTCAACAGACACAAAAGACAAATTTCCTTTATATAAATATCCCCATAACATGAACATTAAATGAAAGAAACCGGTATTCAAGGCACCATCAGTAGACTATATTTTCTATTTTAGCAAAAGTGGGCTAAATTTACTTCAAAGAAAAAACAATAATAGCAATTTTCTATCATCCACTCAACTGAAATATTTTTAAAATATAATTGGATTGAAATACAAAAAAATAAAGTGCAAAAATCTATTAATCAAAAACAACACTTTGTTTAAGGAGAAGTAACATGCAGTGAAAACAAATATTACATTTTAACTTTTAAACTTGAACTGAGTAAAAACTCTAAATATGTGATTGCACAGTAATGTTCACTTGTTTGAGGTTGAGGGTGATACTTGGTGGTGTCCCATCTTTTCCACAAGTTCATCAATGTTCGGGGTAAGGCTCTGAGCTGAAGAAATCCTCAGAATTGAGTGGAGGTGTTCAGCAGTAAGTCGACTTCTGTGTGATGTTTTGTTCAGGTTCATCAAAGAAAACAGTTGTTCACACAGGTATGTGCTGCCAAACATAGACAACGTTTGAGCAGCCTGGATGCGCAGCTGGGGCATTGTGCCGGGGAGGAAACGGGCAAACTCCGCAGCACCCACTGCCGCATATTTTTCCCTCAGTGCATCATTGCATTGGAGGTCAATCAACTCCATTTGGAGGTTTGGTGGTGAGCTTTCCACGTCAACAGCAAATGGGTTACCGAGCAGTTCCAACCTGCTTTTTTGTGCTTCAAAGTCAGCAAATCGGCGTCGAAAGTCAGTGGTAAGCATACCTATTTTATCAGCCAACTGTGTGCTCGGGAACGCACTGGTAGAGAGCTTCTCTTTCATGGTCTGGCAGCTGGGAAAGTGGCTCAAATTTTCTTTCCGCATCTGCGTCTCCCACAGAGTCAGTTTGGTTTTAAATGCCTTCACTGTACTGTACATATCAGAGATGACACGATCCCGACCCTGCAGCTGCAAGTTTATTGCATTCAGATGACTCGTAATGTCACACAGAAAAGCCATTTCACACAGAAACATTTCGTCTCGGAGTTGTGTTGTGTCTTTCCCTTTGCTGTCCAAGAATAGACAAATCTCCTCACGAAGCTCGAAACATCTTTGAAGCACCTTTCCCTGGCTTAGCCATCGCACCTCTGTGTGATAAGGCAAATCACCATGCTCCGTTTCTAACTCCGTCAGAAATGCCTTGAACTGGCGGTGATTCAAACCTTTGGCTCTGATAAAGTTAACTGTGCGCGTGATGAAAATGGAGCATGTAATGAGCATCAAGGCTTTACCGCACAACGCTTCCTGGTGTATGATACAATGATAAGCTGTCAGCTCACCTGTCGCGTTTTCCTCTTGCATCTTTTCCCGTATCTTCGCCACCAGTCCGCTCCTGTGTCCACACATCGCAGGTGCTCCGTCGGTTGTCAAACCCACGAGTTTTTCCCAAGGCAGCTCCATCTCATTTACACATCTTGACACCTCTTCATACAAATCATGCCCCGTAGTTGTGCCATGCATAGGACGTAAAGCCAAAAACTCCTCTGTCACGCTTAGGCTGGAGTCCACTCCGCGGATGAAAATTGACAACTGGGCAATGTCAGAAATGTCGGTGCTCTCATCCACAGCCAAGGAATATGCAATAAAATCTTTTCCCTTTTTCACAAGCTGCTCTTTTAGATTGATGGACAACTGGTCTACTCTCTCGGCAATGGTGTTTCTGCTCAGACTCACATTTAAAAAGAGTTGCCTTTTTTCTGGGCAAACTTCGTCACAAACTTTAATCATGCAGTTTTTGATGAAATCCCCCTCCGTAAATGGCCGGGCTGATTTAGCGATCTCTTCTGCCAAAATAAAACTGGCCTTGACAGCAGCCTGGCCTTGTGATTTGGCTTTTTTGAACAGAGCCTGTCGAGATTTGAGGCCTCGTTTTAATTCCTCTGCCTTTTGTAGCCTTTGTTCCATGTCCATATTCTTGTTTTTGTCCGCGTGTTTCGTTTCATAATGTCGTCTCAGATTATACTCTTTCAGTACCGCCACACTTTCTCCACACAGAAGACACACAGGTTTTCCAGCTACCTTCGTGAACATATACTCCGACTCCCACCTTGTTTGAAACCCCCGGTTCTCAGTATCCACCTTCCGTTTTGCCATTTTTGATGGGTATCTGAAAGTTAATTTTACTGTGATGCTGACGACTGCTGTGCCAATAAATATTGAAATGAAGCAGCCTACTGCTCGGTGCGTCACCTTTGCATTGTGGGAAATGTAGTATTGGTGCGTGTAAAAGATCTGCGGGCTGCCGGCTTGCTGCGGGCCGGTTCTAATAATAAATCAAGATCATCCCAGGGGCCGTAAAAAACCTTCTTGCGGGCCGGATGTGGCCCGCGGGCCTTGACTCTGACATATGTGTCCTAAAGAAATGGTTAATTGATCCCAAAATCACACCTTGATCTGTTTCACGTCTTTGTGCTCGTCTCCACCCCCCTACAGGTGTCGCCCATCTTCCCCATTATCCCCTGTGTATTTATACCTGTGTTCTCGGTTTGTCTGTTGCCAGTTTGTCTTGTTTGTCAAGTCTTGCCAGCGTTCTTTCCCACCTTCCTGTTTCTCTAGTTCTATTTCCTAGTTTTTCCCGGTTCTGACCTTTCTACCTGCCTGACCTTGATCTGATCACGAACCTCTGCCTGCCCTGTGTTTCTAATAAATCATCTGAGAACTGTACTCTCCGCCTCCCATGTCTACATATGGGTCATCTCCCGAGTCGCGATAATCTCAGTCTGCGGATTTGAACACTATTGAAAACCTGTGGTTTGAATTGAAGAGGCCAGTCCATAAGCGCAGACAAAGGATCTCAAGGATATGGAAAGATTCTGTATAGAGGAATGGTCTAAGATCCCTCCCGATGTGTTTTCAATCTCATGAAACATTAAAAAAATGCTCAGTGCCGTTATCGTCGCAAGGTAAGGTATTGAAAACAGGGGTGTCAATAATCCCCCCCTATTAAAAATAAATCTATTTCTCTGAGCAATTGTGTTAGTATAAAATATTATAATTTTATTTTTAAGCATACAATATAGCTTAGTATTTGTATTATTTATTGTATACAATCTTTTTTGCTCATCTTTATCAAGGGAGCCAATCATTTTGGACCTGACTGTAGATCATGGATCAAAGCGTTCCAACACTTTTTCCATACTAGGTCAAATTCCACATGCAGGCCTTGAGAGTGAAGGAGAACCTCCAAGCAATTCTATAAGCTAAAGTGGGCAATACGCAGTTGAAACAATAAGCTGAGGGATGGGACTGAAGAAATGTAACCACTCACAAATGCATATACAAAGCTATGAATGCAAGGACTGATCATCCATGATATCAAAATGATAGTTTTAACAATGTTTTAAGGCTATATAGTATGCTTACATTTACTTTATTGACAAACATTGGAATAAAACAAGCTTCTATGTGGGGTTCTGATGGGGTACGACAGTAGAACTAAGCTCATGAGGAATTTATTAGCAGTGGTGTAAAGTACTTAAGTAGCTTTTGGTTGTATGTGTACTTTACTATTTATATATTTGACAACTTTAAATTTTCTTTAGGAACGTAGTGAAATAAAAATATCTACTTTTTTTCCATACATTTTCCCTGACACCCAATTCAAGCTATCACTCCTGCATCTGATTTGGCAGACTAACTAAACACAAATGCTTCATTGTAAATAAAATAAAAAAGACAATTAGTGCCGGCTGGTTTGCGGAATATAAGGAATTTGAATTTGATTTATACTTCAGTACATTTTAGCGATTATTTTCCTTTTGATGCTTAAGTATATTTAAAACCAAATACTTTTACTCAAGTAGTATTTTACTGGGTGACTTTCCCTTTTTTTGAGTGATTTTTTTATATTGCTGTCATTGAGTATGACAATTGGGTACTATAAGTTATATTCTTCAATAATCAAATGGGTACATATCATTAACTTGTTCTTCCAATGGTTCATGTCTTTGCTTTGACATACTTGTGGAAATGAACCGTTCCCGACATGAAATCCTTTGAAAGCTTTGCTGACTTATGTGACTGACTGGGGAGGTGAAGTGCAAGGCAAGCATAAGCAGGGCTCTGCCAAAGGTGCATCCACAAAGTATTGAGTCAGGGGTGTGAATAATGAGATATTTCCGTTTCATTTCATTTTCAAGAAATTTGCAAAAAAATGTCTAAAAACATGTTTTCACCTTGTCATGATGTTGTCAGGTGTCTTTTATACCGATAACAAGTTCAAACAGGTGCCATTAATACAGGTAACGAGTGGAGGACAGAGGAGCCTCTTAAAGAAGAAGTTACAGGTCTGTGAGAGCCAGAAATCTTGCTTGTTTGTAGGTGACCAAATACTTATTTTCCACCATAATTTGCAAATAAATTAATAAAAAATCCTACAATGTGATTTTCTGGATTTCTTTTTCTCATTTTGTCTGTCATAGTTGAAGTGTACCTATGATGAAATTACAGGCCTCTCATCTTTTTAAGTGGGAGAACTTTCACAATTGGTGGCTGACTAAATACTTTTTTGCCCCACTGTAGATGGGTGAGCAGGGAAAAACATCCCTACCTAGTTCATCTGCACACTTATTTCCACAACAGCCCTCTGATGTCACAGATTGAGATGGCAGGCAGGCAGCCTCAGTCACCTGGCTTCTGGAGTTATGGTAACTCTGACTCGCGGGTAATGTCCCCAGGCCCCGACAAGACAGGACACACAGAGGGGACAAAACAAACAACGTAACGCGTCACGGACATACCTCCTGCGTCTGGGCCTGTCATCTATTAAGAGCTGCCATAGTACTGTACGAATGCTGCTGGCTGGAACACTGGGCCATTGTCTGAGAGGCTGGTATGTTTGTGACTTGATCATCCAGAGGGGAGAAATGGTATTCAGCACGTGTTACACAAGTATGAGGCCTATTCTTCAGAGCAATTTTTTTTTAACTAGCTCATCTTGAGATCATGATACTGTAACTGTACTTTACCTTTCACTACTTAGTGTGTATGACCAGTGGGATTTTAGCATGTAAATCTTGGTGGGGTAAAACAAACAACATGTGGGATGCATGCCAGCAAAGCCACTACACAACATTAAACAATAAATTAATTGCGCTATATAAACGGTGTCAAACAGTGGCCACAAACTGTTAGGACCTACATAAAGCTGTCCCAGCGGCAGTTCCAACACCTTACCACTGCTACACCTGCCTATCAGCGGAGTCTTGTCTGGCAGCGAAACAATTCATTCAGCCTCATTTACTGCCTTTTAAAAAAAACATAGCTGATATGGCTGATTTGCTTAAACAAATGTACATCTCAATTGTCAGTAGAAACCACAAACTATGGCATAAGGGGACGACAAGCAGATTAGAAGGAAATAGGTAATTTAGAATAAAACATTAATGAGCGAGCTAGGATGGACATAGTCAATATAACTATTTGTTTAGCACTTTTGAAATGTACAGCAACAGAATTCAGAATTTCTCTAAAACAGGTTATGGGCTATATGTGCACAACCAAGTCAGAACAGTAGGCGAAATTAAGAGGGGTATACAGACCAAATTATTAGGGGGGGGGGGGGGGGGGGGGGGGGTACATGGGCTACTAACATCTAACTACACAACATACACTTAATTTACTTTCTTAGCTACAGTATACATACCTCCCTGGCATATTACATCATTTATGCCTCAGCATACAAGACATTTTTGGACCTTGTTGTGCTGTGCTCACTTGAACAGGAAGGTGGCACAGCAGTCCTTCGTGGGCAAATTGTGTAATGAAAGTCTGGCATTATCTGGATTTATGGTGCTTTCAAGACAACTGGGAACTCTGGAAAAAAACGAGGTTGAATCATGATGTCAGTGATTTTCAGGTCGTAGCTCTAGAAAGAGGCTAGAGATCTCAATCTACAATTCCGAGTTGGATGACTGTTCGAAACGTATTTCCCTGTCGGAGCTTGTTTTTTCCGGAATTCCCAGTTGACTTGACTTCATTGAGTTCAAGACTTTACAGATCCGAGTTAACAGTGGTTTGTTTGCAGAAATCATGCTTCATTGATTGCAAGGCCAGTGTTGAATGTTTATAATTTTAAACTAGGAAAGGAGCCCCTTATTCCCAGATTTGGGACCACACAGCCACTGTCACTGATTCCTTCCAAACCACTCATTGTTGAATTTGCGATTTCCAACTTGTTGTGTAATGTTTATGTCCAATGGCTGATGAGCACCGATATGTTTTATCTATTATTTCTCTTCATTATTTCTCTTCATATGACAAGGATTAAAAAGGATTTGATTCATGATGACTGCTAGCTAAGATTTTGAAAGTATGATGTTGACATGCTCAGTCAAATCAAAGCTACTGTACATATAACGTGATATGACGTCATTTTATCTGTCGCCAATGACCTTCAGCCTTCTTGGATGGGCACTTCTAATGTAACTCTATGGCAGCACCCAAGGGGCTCGAATTTTAGAGCGCTAGCCTTAGACTTTACTTCACCGTCGTGTCCCCATGAGAGGCATTGTTCGCAAACTGACATGTATTAATGTCAAAATAACATGCAAAACAGGCAAGCCCCCCCCCCCCGTTCATTTGCATTTTTGTAACTTATTTTTTAACTTATTTGGTACATAATGTTGCAGCTACCGTCCGAAAATAACTGCTGGACATCAGGACTGCGACTACTCACCACGGACTGAATCCTTTTTTTCCTTTAACGAGGCTGATGATCCCGACGCGAACAATATACTGCTTTCTCGGGAACATGCCCAGATCCCCGTGATTCGAGTGAAGAGGAGGCAGAGAAAAAAGGGCCAGAGGGCAGGCTGCCTTCTGAGAATTCGTAGGCGATCAAATAAGCCCCCACTTCCTTCCATTCTGCTCTTAAACGCGCAATCTTTGGAAAATAAAATCGATGACCTACACGCAAGATTAAATTACCAACGGGACATTTAAAACTGTAATATCTTAAGCTTCATGGAGTCGTGGCTGAACGACGACACTATCAACATACAGCTGGCTGGTTATCCTTTCTGGTGCAGATGTTCTGCTAGCGACCCACCTCGACTACATCCGGTGAAATTGCAGAGCGCGAAATTCAAATTACAGAAATATAAATGTTTAACGTTCATGAAAATACATGTCATACCTCAAAATAAAGCTGAACTTCTTGTAAATCTGCCCGTCAGATTTCAAAAAGGCTTTATGACGAAAGCACACCATGCATTTATCTGAGGACAGCGCCCCGCATACAAACGCATGAAAAACATTTTTCAACCAGGCAGGTGCGCCACAAAAGTCAGAAATAGCGATATAATAAATGCCTTACCTTTGAAGATCTTCTTCTGTTGGCACTCCAAAAGGTCCCAGCTACATCACAAATGGTCCTTTTGTTCGATAAAGTCCTTCATTTTGTCATTATGTTATTTTCATATTGTCTGTATTAGTAGAGGCTGGTGGGAGGAGCTATAGGAGGATGGGCTCATTGTAATGGCATCAATGGAATAGTGCCAAACCCATCAGAAACGTTTGACTACGTTCCATTGATTACAATGAGCCCTTCCTTCTATAGCTCCTCCCACCAGCCTCCTCTGGTCTGTATATGCTCATAATCATGTTTATGGACGTGTAGCCTAATTTAGCCTGTAGCTTTCCTTGTGGCCAGTTACTATTCCATCCTGGTCGTGGTCTTGTGCGCATGCGCAGACCCTAGTTAAAATTGCAATCACATTTCAGTTGTTAGTCCAGCTACTTTCTTTCTCATTACATTGTTGCTTATCAGCAGTCATTCTCTGTTCTGTACATTCATTCGACCTGTATGCTGAATTGTCTCTCGTCCTATAATTGTGGTATTACTGTCTGGTCATTATAGTGTTTATAGCAATGCACAGGCATTAAGGTATCACTGTATCCTACCTGGTATAAGCTATTCCCGTGCACTCATACAACGTTATGCAGTATGTGCATGTGCATTATGTCTAGCTGACTAAGCTCAACTCCTCGGCGAAGGAAGTTTGATGAACTCCACCAAAGGAGTTGAGCAGAGGACAGGCTTTGTGGAATTCATCTCCGGCTACATCAATTCGCCCAAGGTCACCTACATTATAGCCTGCCTATACTGCTATTCCGGAGATGCCCTGTATTTGTCATTTCTTTCTAATCCTGCGTATAACCACTTTTGTACGCTCTCACTACTCTGTGAGAAGTCAGTGCTCAACCTCGTGTGGTAAACCCAATATCTGCAATAAACCTGTTCTGAAGACTTCTGATTTGTTCTTGCCAGACAGCCCTGTGGCAGCTGAATCCTGCCCACTGGTACCTATAGTTCTCTACTAGCCTTTAGTATTATTCTGTAATAATGTTGTCTGTTTAGAGTGAAAAGGCTATTTTAAAAATGTTGTCAGTTCACTTTATGAGGAACCTAAGTGAGTAACAAAAAGCTTAAGCCCCACAGGGTATTTGGGTTTGGATGGCTATCATTATAAGTCCAGAAAACCATGCAGTTACTCATTTCACAAGGTATTTAGGCCACAAATACACCAAATTTGGAGCAATCGTCAGAATTCCCTAGCAAAGACTGGGGCCACACTCTCTCTCACTCTCTACAGTCCAGGCCTCTTCCCCAGAGTCAACATGGAAGTCTGCTCTGCTGCTCGAGGTACAAATCTTTCCCTTTGATTTACGATAGCAAGAAGTGATCCCTTTCCATCTTTCCCATTCACCCCTTGCACTCTGCCCCCTCGCAGCAGCCCGGGACTTGCAGGATGCTGAATGATGATTCCCTTGGGCACTAACACAAGGAACACACGTCACCCTCTCCAGCTGTTGTCACTAACTACTAACTTTGAGTTTGATGGCCATTCTAACCACATTCTTCCCCCTAGCTATCACCTGGGCCAGAGAGAGCTACAAATCACAGGCCTGATGTGGTAGGGGGGGTTGTTGTGAATGACAGACTCCTCTTCGTTAGGGGAGGAAGCTCCTCCATCTCTCTTTTCCTCTTTAACCAATCAACGCTTGTTCAAGACGAATCAGAGGAGCATCGCTTTCAAAGGCCTGGAGCAGTCAAAGCAGTGTCAAAAGAAACCCCGTTTCTCATCGATCAGCACACTCATCAGAAATAGTTCCGAAAATGTGTGTTGTGAAGCCGGCTACTCCTCCCTCTTTCTATCCATCATAGTCATTGCCGTCACAACAATAAAATAATGCAGAGTCCAGCTGTGAACTGAGTGATGTGGTTCTGAGTTTCCTACAGATTGCCTCCCAAAAGAGGTCACAACAGGGAAACCCAACACCACCACTATATCGTCATTGAACCTTAATTTCCTTCCAAACAGAAATTTTGAAATTAAGGTTTCTGCCAGTTTCTTTTTGCTCAATAGGCTATGTCCTCTGACATAATTTGGCTTAATAACTTTGACGAATAAATGTGTAAATCTCCATTTGAATGTATTCTTCGAAAGGCCAAAAGAAATTACAACACAATCCTTGACTCAACAGCCAAATTGAATCCCATTCCAAAATATTAGAAATTCTCGAATGAAGCCACACGATTCATAAAATGTCAAACTGAACTGCCTTTGTCAGAAACGTGAACTGATATTTTGGAGGAAAAAAATAAACCTAACTGCAACATATAATCATAAGTCAATTGACGTTTCAAAGATCAGTCTTTGTTTCTTCCACATCAACAATTTGACTGACAAGGCGCCATTGAAATAAAACACGCTGTGCACACAGGCATAACCTGTATAAATAACTTGGAGTGGTAGAAAGAATGTTGCCACATCATTGAGGGTGGGTATAAAATGGACAGTGTTTTCAGCCTGTCTTTCTTATTTTTGGCTCTCAGAACCAACACTTATGCCAAGAAAGAGAAAACCAGACTAGAAGAACATGCTATAATTTATGTCTTGAAAATGGAAGCGATGTCTGTCGAAAATAATAACTCAAAAGGTAACTCAAATGTCTCTTTTAGCTCTCTGCTGGGTGAGTTCTGAGGTGACAATTGATTTTTTTTCTCTGATTAAGTTGCCGCATGCCAAGTTAGTGGGTAGTGGCTGCTGCTGTTGTTAGCGCATGGAGGAGGAATATGTTTACTTCTGGGACTGAGCACAAAGATGTGCATAGCCTGTGTGGACATAGGAAGTCCAGATTCAAGGCCTGCTGCAAGAAACCAAATGATGAAATCAGTTCCCAGCAAACAGGGGACATCCTGAGGACATCCGGCGACGTTCCCATTAGGCCCCTTAAGGGTTTCGGTGCGACGTTATCTTATTGATGTTCTAAGAACGTCTAAGAACATTGCATGATGGTCCCAAAGGGAACGTTCTCTGGTGGACCTTTGTCTAGTTCCCTGTAAGAAACCAGGACATCACTGAGGACCATGTCAGGAACTTTTTAGGACGTTCAAGACTTTCCTTTTAATAGTCCTTAGGACGTCACGTGACGGTCCCAAGGGTCCCACATTCTATGGGGAACCTTTTCATAATTCCCAGTTTGTCCATGGGGCGTTTTTAGGACATTGTGTCATGGTCCCCTGAAGGTCCCCCGAACGTTCTTGGGACATTGTGTCATGGTCCCGTGGAGGTCCCGCGAATGTTCTTGGGACATTGTGTCATGGTCCCCTGGAGGTTTTGTTTAGTTCCCGGTTTGCCACGGGGATGTTTTTAGGACGTTGTATCATGGTCCCGTGAAGGTCCCCTGAATGTTCTTGGGAAGTTGTGTCATGGTCCCCTGATGGTTTAGTCTAGTTCCCCGTTTGTCCCGGGGACATGCCCAAGGATGCTTTTAGGACATTCTTGGTACGTTGTGTCATGGTCCCTGGAGGTTTTTGTCACATGATGATCCCAGGTGTCCCAAACCATTATAAGTAAAGTAATGAAATGGTACGGGGCTTTTAAGGTAAGTGATATGCTGTTCAGCTAAAACGGTTTAAAGATATTTAATCAATGACAATGGGATTACATTTGACCTGAACACTTAGTACCGTCTTTTCAATATGAAAAAGTTCAACTTGGATTTGAACTCACAACTTCTTGATTTGGGGAATACTGATATTTCTGTCGTGCCACAAATTCAGTATAATTTCCCTGCCTCCTGAGTGGCGCAGTGGTCTAAGGCACTGCATAGCAGTGATAGCTGTGCCACTAGAGATCCTGGTTCGGGTCCAGGCTGTCGCAGCTGGCCGCGACCGGGAGACCCATGGGGCGGCGCACAATTGGCCCAGCGTCGTCCGGGTTAGGGGAGGGTTTGGCCGGCAGGGATGTTCCTGTCCCATCGTGCACATGGACTCCTGTGGCGGGCCGGGCGCAATGCAAGCTGACACGGTCGCCAGGTGTACGGTGTTTCCTCCGACACATTGGTGAGGCTGGCTTCCGGGTTAAGCGGGCGTTGTGCCAAGAAGCAGTGTGGCTTGGCTGGGTTGTGTTTCCGAGGACGCACGACTCTCGACCTTCTCCTTTCCCGAGTCCGTACGGGAGTCGCAGCAATGGGACAGGACTGCAACTACCAATTGGATACCACAAAATTGGGGAGAAAAACGGCTTAAAAATAAATAAAACATATAGATTCAACAAAATTACAATAATTCAGCAGTCCCCTACACATTCATTAATTATAATCCATCACAGCACTTAATTACAATAGCAGTGCAGATGACACTCTTTTGTTATCAGTTATTTCCGACTATTCTCTCATTGATTTAATTAACTTATTTCAGCAATTTGAAGGTTTTCTGTATAATTGTCTAATGTTGGTGGGGGAAATATTATTCTGTTTTAATGTTTCTCCTGAATCACTATGATAAATATAATCGTTTTTTTCTTCAGTGCATTTTTAACAGAGCTGAGATTGACTTTGAAGTACAAAAAGTGTAGGAAAACCCCTACAGGTGAAATCAGTCACTGATACAGACGTGGTGGCATAGCAGGAAGATCAGAATTCCGTGAACCAAGACGCGAGTTCAAATCCCATGTGAGGAAATGTTAAATAATAATTACTGCATGAATAAACATATACAATGTAATCATGAATGTTAAATCACTATGTTAAAAGCACCTTTGGTGTGTTAGTTCCCGGGACCAACTGGGAACTATGCAAAATCTTTAGCGGACCATGACACAACGTCCTGACGACTTTAGTTGACAATTTCTTGATGTCCTAACGACTCATTATTGTTTTCAGGGTTAGCGGCTGGGATCAGATCAGTAGCCTGTCAAAATAGCTTCCACTCATACTTAGAACAATACCTCATTTAGGACAATAACTCATTTAGGACAATAACTCATTTAGGACAATGCCATACATGGCAATAGGTTTTTAGCTCATCTCAAATAAACATTAACTTAATATACAATATTTTCCATGATAAATGAAAGCGAAAAGTTCAAACGGTTCAAATGGGAATCTTACTGCTAGATATAGGCAAGGCATTTCAGATAAAAAAAAATTACATTTTTATTATATTCTGACAATTACAAACTCAGTGATTATACTTCAGGCTCTCGTCTGCTACTAACATTAGCCTAACCGTCCCAGATAGATATGATGGAGCTCCCTTTTCTTGTTTTTTCCTGGTATTTCGTTGGCGATTGCTGAGTACATGGTGAACATGCCTCCTCCAAACGGTCCATGACCTGTCTTGGCCAAGTAACAGAGGGTGTGCGTCCCAATGGCACCCTATTCCCTACATAGTGCACTATTTTAGCCAGAGCCGCAAAAGTAGTGCACTATATAGGGTGCCATTTGGGACGCCACTGTGGAGGACTCCGTCCAAGCACAACATGTGCACAAGCAGGATCAGAATTCCATCCTCTGCAATTTCATTCTCATAAAAAAATAGGACAACGAGGAATCTAGAGCACTTCAGTCTTCTTGTGTGTATTTATCACTAGTGTGTTTGGCAAGCTAAGAAAACAATCTAGATTAGATTTTTTTTCTTCTTTCGCAAACCGTTCGGTCACACTTTAATGAATCAAAAGCGCTTAGAAAACATTTGAGGGCAAGCGGCTTTGCAAACACACCAGTCTTCTGCTAACAGAAATTCAAAACGTCTATGGGTCTAATGGTCCTGTCCAAATGTCCTCTCTCTTTTGAAAGCGTAAAAGAACAATACCCATTTTATTTGCCACATGAATGTGAGGAATGTTGAGTGTATTGAAGTGCACGTCCGTGTACGTATGTTTTGGAAGTGATGTCTCTGTCTTAATAGCAGACTGGTGAGGTAATGATGATACAGAAACACAAAGTCAGCAAGTTTACCCTCTAAATTCCCTTTCCCTAGAGACTACAGTCAAACCTACCACAGCTGCATCTGAGCTTCTTTGGAATTGACCGCTGCTCAGAGGTCAGGCTGTGGGGGGTGAGATGTTTGGCCCCATCGAGGCATTCAATGTGAGGACAGTGACGTACAACAGCCTCCCTATTCAAAGCTGTTTGAAGGTCAAAAGGTTTTCCTGAGCCCATACTAATCCTTAGAGAAAGTAGGGCAGAAACCTGCCTGACCAGGCAGCTTTAGAGTGAGCAGATTTTATTAATAAAACAAGACTTACTGACCTTTACTAGGTCACAGTGATTTCGTTTTTTTAGTAACAGCAAAGTTAAAAGTGAAAACAAAATCTGTATCCAAAATGGCAACCTACGCCCTATATAGTGCACTAGTTTTGATCAGACCAAATAGGGCTCTGGTGTTCAAAAGAGGTCAGTAAACCATATAGGGCCAGGGGTCGGAACCGGTTAAAAAAAAAACTGAAAATAATTATTTTTCAAGGAACAGAACCAGAACAGGGAACGAAAGTGATCTATACCGTTCCGGAAAATAACTTATTTTTGAAAGCATGGGATCCGGTTAATAACATTTGACATTTTATGTATTTTTTTCTAGTTTCACAAAGAAAAACGCAACAAAGCGCCTATGCAATGTCATTCGAACCGGTTCAGAGCATTATTTTGCTGGTCGGAACAGTTATATATATATATATATATATATATATATATATATATATATATGGTTCGGTTCAGAACTAAACTATTGGAGATTCATTTAGGTTCCAACCTCTGTAGGGCGCAGCCAAAATGTGAAGCAGTAGCTGTTTCACCGCTTTAAACCCAAAGTCACCATCCATCCAGAATGATGAGAATGAGATAAAACCACCTCCTTCAGTATCTAACCCACCACACCACGCAACAGTGCATTCCTCTCCCTCAGCCGAGTCTCAGGATTCAGTGTTTAAGCAGACATCTGCCCCCCCTGCAGAGTCCGCTGGCCCGTGACTTCTCTTCTACACATTCCATCCTACTGAATGAAGCCTCATGTCCAACACATTCACGTAATGAGAGGAGCGTTCAAAGAGGCTGCTGCCCAAAGAGGCTGCTGCCCAGCCAGAGACACACATAAAGGCCTCCTCGTTAACCCCGGTTACAGCATCCGGCTGGATAACCACATCTACACTGACCTACCTGTTGTGACTTACCTGAACTGGAGCTTTTGTGTTTCCCTGTGACCTGCCAAGTAGGCCTAAACAGAAACGGCTCTAGCTGGGATCCAGTCTCAGTTGAGACCTAATAGTGGGTTCTGAGTCGAGTACCCACCATGTGGTAAGCACTGAGTAAGAGGCGGTGTCGGGGGGAAAAAAGACAAACAGTGTCTAGGAGATGATGAGAGCATCTCAATATCTCATGAACTTAAACGCGCCTTGCGGTGACCCCCCCTGTTCGTTTGGCATTTATGCCACCACAAGACCACATGGACCATTGGTTTTGTTGCAAAACAAAGTTTTGAGCTTCTCAGTCGTACTTAACTCTGAGCCAAAGTGGTTTTCATGATTGTCCAAAAATATGTGTTTCTTTATCGGTGGGTGTACCGACAAAACACTCGGGAGACAGGCGGTATTACGGGAGGCTGCAGGACTGTGTGGTAACGAAGGGGGAAAAAAACACCCACTTAGTCGCCTTGTCACTTTAAGCAAAGCTGAAGACCAACCTACGGCAAGGGCTTTGGTTTTTAACCAACGGGGGTAGGCAACTCAGTAATTTGTTGCTCAAGCAATTTACACAATTTAAAAATAAAAAAAAAGCAGAGCCTTGGGTAGAATAAACTAGACGTTGACATCCGCCTTAATTGTCAGAGACGAGAGGACTGTCTGGCTACATACGTAGCCATTAGAGGAGAATGTGGCCCAGAGAAGAAATACTGTACCTCATGGAGATGGAGGATATCCTCTGTGTTAAATCACAGAGAGAAAATGACTTTGGGTAACACTTCACATATAAAGAGTATAAAGGGTGAGTTGGTAAGTCGTTTTTTTTTTTTAACAGTCTATAAAGTTTGTAGAAAATCCTTTCATAAACCATTTAACAAACAATTTATAAAGTGGTACCTGCAAGGTATTTAAAACAGTAGGTGATGTAGTGACATACCCTCGCCTTCCTCCTCCTTCTTTGGAGGATTGGCGATGTCTTCCCTCCTCTTTTTGATGGCCAGAAGGTCCTTCTTCAACTGGCGAGCCTCTTGACGCAGCTCATCGCTGTAAAGGGAACAGAGGAGTTAACATTCAGGTAAACCACAGATCAAAACAAGGTATACCGCAGGTGACAGCCTCAAAATGTACCAGGAAAAAAAACGAAAGATGGCTCTACAGCAAATCAGACTGACTGAAGAGGGCAAATGCTACTGCGATCGGGGAACCCAGGTGCATTTGACTTTTCAGTGACGTGGTCAAAAGTCATAGCTTAAATTCCAATTTATTTATCCAGAACTATCTACAGCAGTCCACTGTTCTGGGTCTTGACAAACAAACACGTATTGTTCCAAGTTACCTACTTCAAGCTTCTCACAACGCAATTAGCATGTGGAGTGTGTGTGAGAGCACTGAGCCGTCGTAAAATGAACATTTAAATGTTTTTTTAAAAAACAAAACAAAAAAAACACACAATGATCATAGGCAGCGCTTCTATACAGTTTGAGGGTTGAAATATGTACACTAAAAAACGAGCTCCAATAAATCGAGTGGCGCCTTATTATGAGGAGTGTTCACGCGGCCTTCCAGGCAGGCCAGGGTTCTGGCACCACTAGAAGGGATGTTGTGGTTGAGTGGGTACAACACAGCCCCATAAAACCCCTGCAGAGAAAAGTCCATCTCTCTCTGAGTAACAAGTCACTGATCCCTACTGCGGCCGTGTACCAAATGAACTCGATGAAGTGCTTGAGACTGGGGAAACTGGCACCAAATTGCCTCCAATTTGTTCCCAGTTTAAAAAGGCATGTCCTCGGTTGGTTTTTAAAACTGTGGCTGGCTGGCTATAGTCATACCCTTCGCAAAACAATCATTTATTTGAGTCGCTTCCTTTATCATAACTTGCTTCCTACATGTATTTATACAGACTGCAATTACAGTAATACAACACCGAGGGGTGTTACCTTCAGATGGACTCAAATCTGTTTCAATTTCATGGGAGACTATAAACCTGAAATGACACTTACCAATGATACAGTAGCCCAAAATACTCAGACCTCAGACAGAGGGGAACAGACTTCAAGAAGGCATAAGCAGTGGGAAGTAGTGGATCTATAAATAAAGTGTATGCCTCAATTACTGTGCTGAGCCCGAATGCATATTCATACACTGCAAATGTTCAAGTGTGATTGTCCGGCCTTTCTGACCCTGAATGAGGAGACCTGGAACAGTGATTAAAGTCAGGCCATTGAGGCCAAGGCATGTCCAGACCCAGGTCCAGAAATCCTGGGTGTGAGCGGAGGTCTCTGCTGGCTGGCTGCCCAAAGCCCAGCTAGGAGAGGGAGAGGAAAGGAGAGGCTAGAGAGGAAGTCTGCTCCCCGTGCCAACAATCCTCCTCATACTGTTCCCTTTAACATGACTGACAGACAGAGGCTGCTAAGTACAGACCAGCTATCTGATGTTGGGAGATAATAATATTTATACAAAGCCTGACAGCTCTGTTTGGGTCCTTTTGCAGAGCACAGGTAACACGGGTAGGCAACACAGGTGAACTTCAGCCTGGCTGGGCCCCAGCTCAGAAACACGTCCAGGAAGCCTCTTCAAACAATGGCTGCCTTTGTTTCTCTGAACACCTTTTTTTACACTCACTCTCTCTCTCTCTCCCCACCTTCTGTTCCTCATTCTGTACCTTCCCAGCTCTCCTTCTCCCCTACATTGCTCCTTAGAAGCTCTCGGGGGGGGTCATCAAACAAAGCGACGTCTGATATATTGACCTTGTAAAATGTATTATTGTGGTCGACTAGATCCCGCTGTCTCTCTTCCATGTTGGGCTCCCTGCTGTCTCTAAGTAGGGGCTCAGGTATTGGAGGCCTTCGTTCAAAGTTATTTCTCTTCTTTAGGGGCTTAGGTATGTGAGTCTCAGACACACAGCCAGCCAGACATGGTGCTGGTATGTTTTCCCTTTCTTGGGGCACAGGTATAGGAGGTACTTGAGCTCTGTGAGCCTCAGATACAGCTAGGCATGGGGTTGTTGGTATGTTTCCCCTCTCTATCCAGCAGAGACACTGTCAGAGCTGAGGTGGTAGACAGGAGACATCCTGGAACTCTGCTGGAGGCCTTTGAAGACTGTTGCCTGCCCAGTGTCCCGTCTCAGTCTCACATCCACCACTCTGTGTCTCCCGGTGTCTCAGAGCTCGTCTAAGAGCTCGTTTTGGGGAGCCGGGCTGAGTGGACTACGACATGAGGAGTTAGGTAAGGGAAGGTCAAAGCTGAGGAGTTAGGTAAGGGACGGTCAAAGCTGAGGAGTTAGGTAAGGGACGGTCAAAGCTGAGGAGTTAGGTAAGGGACGGTCAAAGCTGAGGAGTTAGGTAAGGGACGGTCAAAGCTGAGGAGTTAGGTAAGGGAAGGTCAAAGCTGAGGAGTTAGGTAAGGGAAGGTCAAAGCTGAGGAGTTAGGTAAGGGAAGGTCAAAGCTGAGGAGTTAGGTAAGGGAAGGTCAAAGCTGAGGAGTTAGGTAAGGGAAGGTCAAAGCTGAGGAGTTAGGTAAGGGACGGTCAAAGCTGAGGAGTTAGGTAAGGGACGGTCAAAGCTGAGGAGTTAGGTAAGGGACGGTCAAAGCTGAGGAGTTAGGTAAGGGACGGTCAAAGCTGAGGAGTTAGGTAAGGGACGGTCAAAGCTGAGGAGTTAGGTAAGGGACGGTCAACACTGAGGAGTTAGGTAAGGGAAGGTCAAAGCTGAGGAGTTAGGTAAGGGAAGGTCAAAGCTGAGGAGTTAGGTAAGGGAAGGTCAAAGCTGAGGAGTTAGGTAAGGGAAGGTCAAAGCTGAGGAGTTAGGTAAGGGACGGTCAAAGCTGAGGAGTTAGGTAAGGGACGGTCAAAGCTGAGGAGTTAGGTAAGGGACGGTCAAAGCTGAGGAGTTAGGTAAGGGACGGTCAAAGCTGAGGAGTTAGGTAAGGGACGGTCAACACTGAGGAGTTAGGTAAGGGAAGGTCAAAGCTGAGGAGTTAGGTAAGGGAAGGTCAAAGCTGAGGAGTTAGGTAAGGGAAGGTCAAAGCTGAGGAGTTAGGTAAGGGAAGGTCAAAGCTGAGGAGTTAGGTAAGGGACGGTCAAAGCTGAGGAGTTAGGTAAGGGACGGTCAAAGCTGAGGAGTTAGGTAAGGGAAGGTCAAAGCTGAGGAGTTAGGTAAGGGACGGTCAAAGCTGAGGAGTTAGGTAAGGGAAGGTCAAATCTGAGGAGTTAGGTAAGGGAAGGTCAAAGCTGAGGAGTTAGGTAAGGGACGGTCAAAGCTGAGGAGTTAGGTAAGGGACGGTCAAAGCTGAGGAGTTAGGTAAGGGAAGGTCAAAGCTGAGGAGTTAGGTAAGGGACGGTCAAAGCTGAGGAGTTAGGTAAGGGACGGTCAAAGCTGAGGAGTTAGGTAAGGGATGGTCAAAGCTGAGGAGTTAGGTAAGGGACGGTCAAAGCTGAGGAGTTAGGTAAGGGACGGTCAACACTGAGGAGTTAGGTAAGGTCAAAGCTGAGGAGTTAGGTAAGGGAAGGTCAAAGCTGAGGAGTTAGGTAAGGGAAGGTCAAAGCTGAGGAGTTAGGTAAGGGAAGGTCAAAGCTGAGGAGTTAGGTAAGGGAAGGTCAAAGCTGAGGAGTTAGGTAAGGGAAGGTCAAAGCTGAGGAGTTAGGGAAGGTCAAAGCTGAGGAGTTAGGTAAGGTAAAGTACTGTATGTAAACATGTGTAGCTAAGGCAGTGGGTAAGGTCAGATCACATGAGCTCAAGATGGAGGAGACGAACGAACAGTATAATGTTTGCTGACCATGTTAACCTTTCGAATTTGCTTTGTTTTGTACACCTCGATAATAAATCAGCTTAACTGGGCAAAACAGCTCTGGGCCTGCTAGCTGTTGATACGGTAACTACACAAGCTCAGATTTATCAGCACAGAGATCTATGGAGTTCGAAATGAAGACAGACCATAGGCTATATATTTTACTGGGAGGGAGGGGAGGACACACTTCTGACTGAGTGATCATTTTCGGCTTGCCTTGACACGCTGCAATTTGCAAAACAAGAGAGACATCTCCAAGGCAACTGCCAAACAATGGTGCCGCGGGCAGACCCCCGTGCCAATAAAGGAGAGGGGCCAGAGAGGACAGGAACGAGGAGGGAAGAGAGCCAGCCAGCAACACCTGTTCATTCACTCCTGGGGGCTCAGCACATTCCACACAGAGCCCTCCAACACTGCAACACACTGATAGACTGACACTGGAGATTATATTGTTTCTGTCAGCAGCACACAGGTAAACTAACTTCTCTGCCCCCATCCGCCTGTCTGTAGGGATGACAGTATTGTAGGGCGTGTTCCCGACAAAAAAAAATTTGTTTGACCAACAGTCGTCTGTTCTTTCAACCAATCGATTGGTCACAATTGCAAATAAATTCATTTAAAATCCTATAATGTGATTTTCTGGATTTTTTCCCTAATTTTACAGGCCTCTCTCATCTTTTTAAGTGGGAGAACTTGCACAATTGGTGGCTGACTAAATACTTTTTTGCCCCACTGTATGTATGTATGTATGTATGTATATATATATATATTATAGTCCGATTAATCAGTATCGGCTTTTTTTGATCCTCCAATAAATCGGTATCGGCGTGAAAAATCATAATGGGTCGACCTTCAATAACCATTTACAATGTAATGTGCACATGTCTTACAGTGATGGACTGTGTCATCCCCATGACCTCCACAATGATTTAGTTCACTCAGACAGGTGTCTTGTACACCATGAAAATACATATTTTCTTTGCTACTGCTCAACTAAAGAAATCTTGGTCGACCAGCAGCCTATCAACCAAACAAACGGCCAAACGACTAAATGGAATCATGGCCTTACAGTATTGATGAAGTCACTATTTTTTGACAAGACTGGTTGACTTGACAGCCGCCTGCATTGAGAGTCCTAAGACAAAAGTGCCCGGAGGATACTCCAGTTACAGAGGCACTACTGACCCTGTCCCGACCACGGCTTCATGGAAGAAGGACACAGCTAGGCCCCCGAATTCGCTGTCAGCCTCCTTAACGTTCCCCTGACTGAAACGAGGTGACAAAACCAACTGACAGTAGTACCTAAGTCAAGAACGGATCAGTGAAAGAGGTCACCCGTACTGCTGTCATTTAATGAATGAGTCACTGAGTTAAGATCGCTAGAGACTTCTTTTGTTCAAACGCTCATGGAATTCAGTTTCTATTGACTGCTATGTGAGTGTCATAAAACATGAAATTAATTCTATATTCTTTTATGAGAAGTAGAAATAAAATGTAAAACTTCTGAGCCTATACTATAGCCTCATAAACGCAACTGCCAAAATAAAGGAGACACTTGAGTAAACACAAAGTACATTGAAAGCAGGTGCTTCCACGCAGCTAGAAGAAGAGATCTCGGAGGTCTCAAAGGAGCATAGGTTGTTTAAAGGGTAAGGTAAAGGGGGACACCAAGTCAGTTTGTACAACTGAACGCGTTAAACTGAATGTGTCTTCCATATTTAACTCAACCCCTCTGACTTCATTGGCATCCACCTCATCGGCGCCCCGGGGAGCAGTTAACTTGGAGTTAACTGCCTTGCTCAGGGGCAGAACAAAATATTTTTACCTTGTCAGCTCTGGGATTCGATCCAGCAACCTTTGGGTTACTGGCCCAATGCTCCTACCCGCCAGGCTAACTGGTGTGTGTGTGTGTGTGTGTGTGTGTGTTTACACAGGCAGTCCAATTCTGATCTTTTTATCACTAATGGTCTTTTGACCAATCAGATCAGCTCTGAAAAAGATTTGACATGAAAAACATCTGATGTGACCAAATTACGGGGGGGGGAAACAGAAATGAGCTGCCTGTGTGTCTCAGTCACCAGATCTCAACATAGTTTAACACTTACCTGAGACAGCGTTTTCACCACCATCAACAAACCACCAAATGATGGAATTTCTCGCGGAAGAATGGTGTCACATCCCTCCAATAGAGATCGAGACACTATGTCGGTGCTTGCTTTATTTTGGCGGTAACTTTTATCAGGGCCGTGGCTACATATGAGGAGCCCCCATCCCCCCAAAAGTTAGAATAGTAGAATACACAAGGTGCAATTTCGAAACTTGGTTGTGCATCAGCAGTCTGCTATTTGTCATTCACTGACAGTCACTCAATTAGCCCATGTCAGTTAAGATGTTTAGATTGTTAAATTAGTCTAGCCAGCTATCTAAACTTGTAATCATGGCCGAATTACCGACCGGGCAGTCAAGGCACGCGCCCAGGGGCCCTAACCTCCAAGGGGCCCCCATTGATTTTGTTTGTCACGCTCACTCAGATATCATATTAACATGCCCTAAGTCATGGGAGAATGTGCAGTAAATCAGCTTTTAAAATAGCAAAAATGACTCCCCAATCCAAACGACAAAACTTGTAGAAATGCAGGAACTTAGTTAAACTGCAACAACAACAACAAAGTTATGCAAAGCAAACGTATTTGTTTACCTTTTGTTAAATAAGAGTCTAAGCTCTGTCTTAAGCAGGGGAGGGTTCTACTAAACCATATGGAATTGTTTACATTTTGCTCCTTGATTTTGAATTCACACCCCTTGAAGTATACCTTTTTGTATTGAAAAAATTATTTGATGAACATTTATTTTTGGCTCGATGAACATTTATTTTTGGCTTTACTGCTATTAGCCCATTCAAATGCATTGAAGAACAGATTCACTACATGGAACAACAGATAGCGCCCCCCCCCCCCCCCCCAATCCAAAAAGAAGTTTACCGTAAAGTGTCTGTCCTATATCTGAGCGATTTTACATGTATTTAACCCCTTATTTTTGACACTAAACAGTTTCCATTCTGTATACATTATACTTCCATTCATTTTTTTTTTTGTATACATTCAAGTCCCAAGATGCTTGTGGGGGTCGTAGAGCAGAACGGAGAACACCATAGTCTTCGTGAGAATCTCATCTTTCCATAGAGTCATAATAGTGTGCAGGTCAAACCGTTCGGACGCTACAGACGATTTTGTGAGAAGAACCGATTTTCGGGATGTCTGGACTGAGACACATGCAAAGCAAAGCAAATATTTATGGGGATTTCTTTTATTATGCTAATTAGATTTCCACTGGGGCGCGGACATCGACCTTAGTGGGTCAATAAAATAATTTTCCTGCTGACAGATCTCTCTGTACGCATTAAAATGATAGTTTTTAATCAAAGTGCTGAGTTAATGTGAAGCGGCTAATCGTATAGCTAATAGGTTATGTTTTTGTAGATGGACTGAGGTGGCTGAAGATACAGCAACCAACGTGATAACGTTACAAATGTGAGGCTCCCATCGGACCTCACTGAAACTCAGACCCTGGCTACGGCCCTGTTTCCTGCATATAGGCTATATACACTGCTCAAAAAAATAAAGGGAACAATTAAACAACACAATGTAACTCCAAGTCAATCACACTTCTGTGAAATCAAACTGTCCACTTAGGAAGCAACACTGATTGACAATAAATGTCACATGCTGTTGTGCAAATGGAATAGACAACAGGTGGAAATTATAGGCAATTAGCAAGACACCCCCAATAAAGGAGTGGTTC
The DNA here is from genome assembly GCF_045791955.1 of Oncorhynchus clarkii lewisi. NCBI lineage: Eukaryota > Metazoa > Chordata > Actinopteri > Salmoniformes > Salmonidae > Oncorhynchus > Oncorhynchus clarkii. The sequence continues at coordinate 41,695,471 of NC_092151.1, forward strand.
TGCAGGTGGTGACCACAGACCACTTCTCAGTTCCTATGCTTCCTGGCTGATGTTTTGGTCACTTTTGAATGCTTTCACTCTAGTGGTAGCATGAGACGGAGTCTACAACCCACACAAGTGGCTCAGGTAGTGCAGCTCATCCAGGATGGCACATCAATGCGAGCTGTGGCAAGAAGGTTTGCTGTGTCTGTCAAAGTAGTGTCCAGAGCATGGAGGCGCTACCAGGAGACAGGCCAGTACATCAGGAGACGTGGAGGAGGCCGTAGGAGGGCAACACCCCAGCAGCAGGACCGCTACCTCCACCTTTGTGCAAGGAGGAGCAGGAGGAGCACTGCCAGAGCCCTGCAAAATGACCTCCAGCAGGCCACAAATGTGCATGTGTCTGCTCAAACGGTCAGAAACAGACTCCATGAGGGTGGTATGAGGGCCCGACGTGGGCTTACAGCCCAACACCGTGCAGGACGTTTGGCATTTGTCAGAGAACACCAAGACTGGCAAATTCGCCACTGGCGCCCTGTGCTCTTCACAGATGAAAGCAGATTCACACTGAGCACGTGACAGACGTGACAGTCTGGAGACGCCGTGGAGAACGTTCTGCTGCCTGCAACATCCTCCAGCATGACCGGTTTGGCGGTGGGTCAGTCATGGTGTGGGGTGGCATTTCTTTGGGGGGCCGCACAGCCCTCCATGTGCTCGCCAGAGGTAGCCTGACTGCCATTAGGTACCGAGATGAGATCCTCAGACCCCTTGTGAGACCATATGCTGGTGCGGTTGGTCCTGGGTTCCTCCTAATGCAAGACAATGCTAGACCTCATGTGGCTGGAGTGTGTCAGCAGTTCCTGCAAGAGGAAGGCATTGATGCTATGGACTGGCCCGCCCGTTCCCCAGACCTGAATCCAATTGAGCACATCTGGGACATCATGTCTCACTCCATTCACCAACGCCACGTTGCACCACAGACTGTCCAGGAGTTGGCGGATGCTTTAGTCCAGGTCTGGGAGGAGATCCCTCAGGAGACCATCTGCCACCTCATCAGGAGCATGCCCAGGCGTTGTAGGGAGGTCATACAGCCACGTGGAGGCCACACACACTACTGAGCCTCATTTTGACTTGTTTTAAGGACATTACATCAAATTTAGATCAGCCTGTATTGTGGTTTTCCACTTTACTTTTGAGTGTGACTCCAAATCCAGACCTCCATGGGTTGATAAATTTGATTTCCATTGATAATTTTGGTGTGATTTTGTTGTCAGCACATTCAACTATGTAAAGAAAAAAGTATTTAATAAGAATATATAATTCAGGCAGATCTAGGATGTGTTATTTTAGTGTTCCCTTTATTTTTTGGAGCAGTGTATAAAAGCGCATATAGCCGGAGTAAATACGCAAAATCAGATTTCAAGAAGTGACAAGCTGTCACAAACGGCCTCCAAAACAAAACTGCTAATAAATGAGAATGAGCCCAAGCAGAGCGGTACAGTTGAAAATAGCAGAAACACCACAAGGTGAGCACTAGTTTCAACCAGCCCAAGGGGAGGTCTCCATGGGTATTCATTTAGCCAGATGAAAAATAACACAGTAGTGAATACAGTGGCCTTCTGTTAGCAGGACCATCCCAGCCTCTCTCTCACACACACACACCACACACACAGAGCGTGTTAATGAGACCAGGCTTTGACGAGATGCCAGACTGTGCCCTCTCTCTCTCTCTGACTCCCTCCCTCCTTCAGATCTATCAGCCGGGGGTGGGGGGGGAGGGAGTCAAGAGACATCCATCCATCCCCTCCTCCACCTCCTTCATCCCTCCTTCCCAACCAGAGCACAATGCCAGCCATTCAGCAGCACCTCCCCACCTGCCAGCAGGGAAGGAGTGGGACTGTCATCCCACAACACTGTAAGGAGGAGAAGGAGGGGAAAGAGAGAGAGACAGAGAAGAGAGGAGAGAGCGAGAGACGCATGTCTAGGACCAGCCTATCTACATTAAATGTCCTCCCTCTCCTCTTTTCTGAGCAGATTGAAGTAGGAACAGGTCTTCGTCATTCCTCTCTGCTGGGCCAGGCGGCTTTCGGCCTCTCAGGGGCTGCCAGCGATTGTCGCTCATTCAGACAATTCAAATAAGCGAAACCCAGGGTGCTGTGGATGATTTACTTTTCATAAAGAAAGCACACAAAGTGACTGGCTACGGCCCAGTCAGCCGCTCTCTCTCTCTCTCTCTCTCTCTCTCGAACCCCGCCAGCGCTCGAGAGGAACCCTCAGCTCAGACAGACAGAGAAAGGGAGGGATCCCAATCCCTCAGAGCAGCAGTCTAAACCAGGCCTCTGGTATACCAGAGAGATTGGGATGACAGACAGTGGGATGACAACAACATCTAAACCTTTACATTTGAGTCATCCAGCAGACACTCTTGTCCAGCAGACACTCTTGTCCAGCAGACACTCTTGTCCAGCAGACACTCTTGTCCAGGGCGACTTACATTTAGTGCATTCATCTTCAGATAGCTAGGTGGGACAACCACATATCATGATAAAGTACATATGATGTCTTATTTAAAATATATATTCTTTGAAGAGTTAAGGCTTCGGACACGGGCAGGGACTCTGCTGTCCTGGTGTCAGGGGAAAGCCCTTTCCGCCACTGGGGTGCCAGGACAGAGAAAAGCTTTGACTGGCCTGAGCGGGAGCTGACCCCCCTGTAGGGGTTGGACGGCCAAGAGGCAAGAGGTGGCAGAACGGAGTGCTCGGGATGGGGTGTAGGGTTTGAGCATAGACTGAAGGTAGGGAGGAGCAGTTCCCCTTGCTGCTCCGTAGGCAAGCACCACATAGTGGATTCGAGCTTCGGCTTGGTTCAAAGCCAAGCAGGACGGTGAGGAGGAATCTGACCACAGCACCAGCAGCAGCACAGACAAGAATCTGCATGACTGTGCAGAGAAGGAGAGAAGCAATGTGTCTATCCCTCTCCTACCAAGTAGGCTAAATTCCCCACAGGTTCTTCATTCCATCCAGCCCATCAAACACATAAAGAGTCCTAAACACACAGATCTGTTTCCCGAGAGAGAGACAGACAGATGGAGAAAGAGGGAAGAGAGAGACAGAGAGAGAAAGACAGAGAAAGCAAGAGAAAGAGAGCGAGAGAAAGACGAAGACAGAGAGTGCTCCGTGCTGGATAGACATGCAAGGTCGGGCCAGCAGAGATGTGTAGACCTGTCAGTTCCAAAACACACAGGACCCTGCTGCCAGGAACTGGATTGTCTACAGCGGTTCTCCACTAGAGAGTCCAGTGCTTCCTGATTCCCATTACCTTTCTCTGAGAGACCCCCTGGGTTATGACCAATCACAACAAACAGGTGCAGCCAATTAGCCACACGTGTCACTTTTGTGTGTGTGCGTTTGGTGTCCAGGGTAAGGCCACTTGGGCTTAGATAGATGTCTGTTGTCCCAGTTAATTGCGAGTTCCATTGTCTGCTGAAGGACCTAGTCTAGTGAAACAACAACGGTCTGGCCAACCCTCCTTCGGGAGAGGTACTGGGTCGTCTTGGTGACCAGGTCGTCAGTCACCTAGTCAGTCAGGAAAAGGCCTCAATCTGTTAAAGATCAACAGTCATTATAGACTTTTCTTCTCACACACACACAACCTCCTGGACTGGCTCACAGGCCTAGACCTTAAAAGGCCCAAACAAAGATATTTCTCAGTTAAAACATGATTAAGATTGGAAAAAGACTGGTCATGGTTAAACGTTGGGCCTGACAGGAGTTGTTTCTTCCTGATTTGGGGTTGAATTCAGGGCTAAACTCTCAAGAACGACCAGGCAATGAGAAGAGGGGAAAGACAGGGAGAGATAGATAAGAGAGATATACACCCGAGTATACAAAAGATTAAGAGCATCTGCTCACTCCATGACAGACTGAAAAGCTGAATCCAGGTGAAAGCTATGATTCCTTATAGATGTCACTTGTTAAATCCAATTCAAATCAGTACAGATGAAGGGGAGGAGGCTTGTTAAAGGAGGATTTTTAAGCCTTTTTTAAAACATAGACTGTGTATATGTGCCATTCAGAGGGTGTATGGGCAAGACAAAAGATTTAAGTGCCTTTGAGTAGGTGCCAGGCACACCGGTTCGTGTCAAGAACTGCAACAACGCTGCTGGGTTTTTCCCGCCCAACAGTTCCTGTGGAATGCTATCGACACCTTGTAGAGTCCATACCCTGACGAAATCAGGCTATTCTGAGGACAAAATGGAAGGGGGTGCAATTCAATATTAGGAAGGTGTTCCTAATTTTTGGTAGACTCTGTGTAAATGGAGAGAGAGAGAAAGGCAGAGAGAATGCACGCCTGAGAGAAAGAGAAGAGAAAGCGCAAGAGAGCCAGGGTCTTGTTGGCAGAGCCAGTCAACTAAGGCTGTGTCCCAGAGCCATATGGAAGCGTTTTGCTTCCCCAGTCATGCCCCGTCGGGTTTAACAAAAGTGGCGGCTAGTCGGCTACCACATGCACTGCTTTTGGGACTCACTTCAATATATATATATATATATTTTTTTTTTTTTAAATAAACTCCCGCAAAGAGGCCCCAGGCACTTCATATAGAGACCGGATTTAATCAATAGGAATGGTGACGAGGTGTTGAGCTCAGATCCCTCTCTGGTGAATGCTGTGGAGGTGAGAGGGATTGATATATAGCTATATATAGCTGTATCATGGGGTCGATATACAATAACGGATAATGATGTGGTAAGTATATACCGGTGTTGTAAAAACTGTCCACACCCAACCAAACAGTCCGAGTATTTCTAGAGAATGATTTCCAGGTTTATTACCCTCTCCTTTAATGGACGGGACCAAATTACAGTTCCCTCTTCAATTCCCATCCTGTCATAGTAAATACACATTATGATTTGAGATCTCTCGTGAAAACACCTCAGACTGATTACGTCACTTGATGCGGAGGAAAATGGAATGTTGTCTGGTCGCTTGGCACCTGCGGGAAACAATTGCCTGGCAATATGGTAAAGAAGTTTTGTGTAGATCTGAAAAATATTTTTCCGCGAGATTCCTAATTTTCGCGGTCGTCTCAGACTTGACTTTTAACGTCTCCACCTGAGACCTGCTGGATAGCACCCACGACCATCCTTCAGTTTTATCCCCTGCAGTTGAGCATAAAGGAATTACTCAGCGGGCCAAACAATAAAAATACACTCTTGTGGTCTGAAACAATATCGCAGAGAGAAAGGGGGAAAGAAAGAGAGAGAGAGACAGAGAGGAGAGATTCTTCAACAATGCCCCCTTTGTCCCGGCCCAACACTGTGCTCTACCTACCAGCCTTCTCTTTGACTCTGTGCCAACACAAACCACGGTGCTGGGGTACAGGCCTACAGCCAAACAATCTACGCTTGTGTTTAATATACTACAGTCGGTCTGCATCGGCCTACCTGTCAGTCACATGCACGAGCGCACACACAGCTGACTGGCTGGGCCGGTGCCGAGTCCTTATCCCATTGGGTAATTGAGAGGTAACACAACACACTGCTAGATAACAGTTTATGATAAGGCTGGTGCTGTGTGGTAATCAGCGGTGGCATTGAGACAAACATGTCACATGCTTTTAAAAACACTATGTTCCCTCCACCGGTAACTGATTTTGGACGACAACCTTGAGGTTACAAAAACTGTCACAGCCGCTTTCTCTGCCCGGCTCGATCTGTCTGTCTGACTCTCTTTCAGTCCTGTTTGCTTGCTCGCTCTCACACAGTGTTGGCAGACTGATGTTTGCCTCTACTACAGCGGAGTAAGGCATGTGGTGCGGGTGACAGCATTTCTCTTCCACCTAGCGGGTCCTGGCTGCAGTGGACAGGCTGAGTTCATTGATGTGGGGCCAGTGGCCCGAGGTGAGTGTGTGTTAGCAGCGAGGGGGTTCTGCTTGGCTGAGAGGGTGTCACTAGTCCTCATCAACACCCTAGCATGGTGATTCCTCATGAGACTAGAACAACAACAAAGAAAGACCATGATTTGGGGGATTTTCACAAAATGTAATTCGTAGAATGGTCCTTTAGAGGAAGGAATGTTGACATATTTGGCATGTGTATCTTAAAGCCTAATTGAGAAAGAATGAATTTAAGTTTTGTGACCACATTTGGAACATTTGTGACATGTTGGCCTTACCCAGGCCTCCTTTAAACATTCCATGATGTTTCATCTGTAGGTGCTACAAAGCAAACATTGGCGTCATATGAAGCTTTACCATAATAGGAGTAGCATTTAGACTTCAATAACAATTTTCCTACATGCATTTATGAATGTTGGAAAAACAAACATGAATCGAAAACACCAAATCTTAGATTTGGCAAAAAACAAAATGATATACATTGTTGAACATAATATACTCTACGGGCAGATCAACATTCCACAGTGGGATCTCTTCTACTTTTAGAGTTACGATCCAATATGTTAAGCATTAACAACAGCGTGAATGTCAAAATGATCATCCTCTACTGGTGATACTGGATGTGCTATGATTCAAGTAAGAAGGAGGGCTGTGATTGGTTACATTGTCTACTATGCCAATTTCTCTGTATAAAAATGGGCCACATCTTTAAAACTAGCAGAGATCCTCACTGGAACATCGATATGCCAATAGAGTCTTTTATGTTCAACAATGTGTAGCTTTTTTTTCTCTAAATCTAATGGCATACGTCTAAATTGCTCATGTTAAATATTCATGTGAATATCTCTCAATGTTAATTAATGGAAGAAAATTGTTATTGAAATGAAAATACTACGCATATTACAGAGCAAGAGGTAAAGCTTCATATGACACCAATGTTTGCTTTGTAGCACCTGCAGACGAAAACATTATGGAATCTTAAGAGATGCATTTTGCAGAAAATCACTATGCCATTTCCTGGTTGCAAAAATTCTAACAGTTTGCTTAATTTTAGTTGTGACAAAACAAGCAAGTATAATGTAGATAATCATTCACTGTACCATCTAAAAAGCTGTGAAATATAATTTCCATAACCAAATATATTGTACTTTCAGCTGGTGTTCAAAACCAAAAGACGCAAAAACTTAAGAACAGGAAGCATAGAAATAGCACACATAGAACAGATTCGCCGCTTCTTAGACTTGCTTTCAATGAGAATGGCAGACCTATAACACACATTTCTATGTTACATATTGCAGCTTTAAAAGGCGGCCTAGGTCAGGCCAAATGTACCAACTTTAATACATTTTTCCACAATTATGCTATAAAGATACAAATGTCAAATATATGTCAACAATCCTTCCTCCAAAAGACTCTTCTATGGATTACATTTCTTGAAAATCTTTAAGAATCATGATATTTTTTGTTATATTGTCATGAGGAATCACCCAGCATAAGTACCTCCGACCCTCTGATTCATTCATTCATGGTCACCAAAAGTAATTGCCATTAAAATGTATTTTTACAACAATCAGTGTTTAATCAGAGATGGCGTTTGCCATTGTAATTATCTTGTCAAGACTGTACTTAGTTACAGTAGTGAGCGAGGAGTAAGAAGTCATTGTTGAGTTATCAGTGTTGGTATGTAGCCTATGATATAGCCAGTCCATAGGATTAATGATGGCCATTACATCAAAGCAGCTGAATCACACTGCTCTATCTCTACGACGAGGTCCTTTGGTATGTTCAGTCATACTGCATCATCTCAGTTATCACAAGATACCTTCGAAAACCTATCGGAACAGATTGAACAAAAAGCTCTGTCTCTTTTATCACGGATTTCCTTGTGAACTGAACCAACATGTCACCTAGCTGGACATTGAGTTGGGGCTTTTAAAGCAGTAGTATATCCAGTGCATAGACAGACTGAGCTCCCTTGTCCATGCAGTGCTACAACGCCTCCCCATGGCCAGTCTAAAGAATTACAACTACTGTATCACTGATTCGACACCACTTTCTCTTGTACGCTACCGCCACCTGCTGGGCACCAAGTCAGGTTTCTAATCAAAGATGTTGTGGTAAAGACAAAAAGGGGCCTAAACTCAGAACACTGATGAACGATTAACGTAAACGATAACACCGCTATTAGATTAAACAACAATCCCCAATTAAAAAGGTGCATAAATGGCCGCCTGGAATGGATGGCATGTCATTTTAGTGTAATCTACCTGCGGTTGGCCCTCTTTCCTCTGTCCTCCTCGCTGGGATCGGTACTCTTCTTCTCATCCTCCTTCATCTTTTTCAGCTTCTTAGAGATCCTCTCCCTCATTTCCTGCCTCTCGTCAGAGTCATACTCCTCTTCGTCACCATTCGCATCCCCCTCCGCAGCCTCATCATCCTCACCCTGAAAACGAGAGAGAGGAGAGAAGGCGTGAAGAACGCTCAAGAGAAAAGGTGTTCCCCAACAAGTGGAACGGAGTGCATTATACACGTGGTGCATGGTGTGTTGATTGAACAGACCCCATGAAGGTATAAGAGCATACCTCTGCTGCTTCTCCAGCCCCTCCTCTGGCTTTTTTCCTTCAAACACAAGACAAATAGATTCAGAAAAACATGAATAATATATTCATTCATTCACTCTCCAAACAAGATAAGCTGAGGCAGCAGAGCATGGTGTCTCTACGGTATCTTAGTGTTTACTTGTTGACCGCTGGGACAGAGCTCAGCAGAGGATCATCCTTCAGCAGGTCATGACTGCTTTTGCTTTTCCCCTTCAGTGTCTGGATGAAAAGAAACAATGTGTGTAATGTATCTGATTGACACGGATGGCACAAAGATGGCGAGTTTGATTTGAGGCGCAGAATAACAAGACCGCTCATGTTCTAATTACCTGGCTGACTTGAGTTACCATTTCCTCTTCCTCCTCAGCTTCCTCTCCAAATGACAACAGACTGAAGTTCCTGACAAAATAAATAGGTCCAGAGTCCGACTGTTCATAACTGCAGTACCACGCTTCCGAGTCAGCAACAGATTGAGAGTGAGGAGCAGAGAAAGTGTGTATAATAGTCAATTAAACACTTACTTTGTTGCTTTGGACTGAGATTTCTTTCCCTCTTTTTTGTCTTCATCCTTTTTGGATTTTTTTCTTTCACGTGGAATGATGTCATCAAAGGGAGAATGTAACACCTGCAGAGAGACATTTGAAAAAACGTAAAGTAACAAGAGTCTGACAGAATTGGTACACGTAAAACAAATGAATGGTCAAAGTGATAAAATATTAGGGTGTGTTGTAAACCTATAACAAGACATACATACCTCAGTGGTTCGTATCTTGTGTGGATTTAAAGGTCTTTCCTCCTGATCACATTCCACTTCGGATAACCTGAGCATGTTGTACACTGTATCACCCGTCACCTGCATTGGGGAAAGGAAGATGAACTTACAGGACAAATGCTGCATACTAAAAGCTTTCCAAACATAAAAGATGCATTGATCTTCTTTTGGCATTTTACCTTTCCAAAGATGGTGTGTTTGTTGTTGAGCTCATCTGCCCGACCCAGGGTGAAGAAGAACTGGCTGCCGTTGTCATGGGGCCCTGCGTTGGCCATGGCAACCAGACCACGTCTGTTGAAACGCAGTCTGGAGTGGAACTCATCCTGGGAACGGGGGACAGAGCCAACAGCAAAACCAGAATCAGCCCCACTGTCACATTGTTAGTGGAAGTCTGAAACCATAGTAATGGGTGAGTTGACAAAGGTTCCATGTAGAAAAGTTGAGTTTATGTCTAGCCTATAATTATTTGGGGGTGACCATGATGCGAGTTAATAAGGTGATGGAGACAGTGAAAGTTAACCTTGAATGGGCGTCCATAGATGGACTCTCCCCCCGTCCCGGATCCTGTGGGATCTCCTCCTTGGACAATGAACTCTGGCACCACTCTATGGAATGGTGTTCCATCATAGTAGCCTGTGGAAGAGAACAGTACACATTTACAATAAGCTGGTGTGCAATGTGAAATGGTGAGTATACTAATGAGGACAGAATTCCGGGTTAACCAAGATTGAGTATACATTATAAGTACATCAGTACTGTTGAGTGACCTTGCATTTTAACCTGCTAGTAGATATAAATCAGGCACCCAGTCCGTACCTTCCATGCATAACTGGACAAAGTTTCTGGCGGCCTTGGGTGCCTCTTTGGACCACAGCTCAATATCGATGTCACCAGCTGAGGTCTTGATCAGAACCTGAGAAGGTAGAAGCATAGCACTTTATACCAAGGCCACACGTCTGCTTGGCAGAACGTTAGCTAGCCAGCTTACTGTACTTCGTGCAGACTGTGATCTTCAGAGGAACTAATTACAGGAGCCCTGGCAAACAAGCTGGCGCTCACCTTTCCGTTTGTTGGAGGCTCTTGAATGTAAATGTTGCTCATTTTGTTGTTGACGTTAACGGACAACTCGAAACCGAAAATCTGTTATCTATCTTTTCAGCAGTATGAAAATATATATTTTTCCGAAAATGCAGCACTAAGTATTTGGCAAAGACTGCAAATTAGAGATTAATGTCTAAACGTGTCTCCAGCACAGCTCACTGAACCGCCATGTTGTTAAACCATGAATGCGTTGTTTACCTCGAGGCAATGGGGAGTGAGCGGCATTTACCAAGTCGATGCGTGGAAGCAGCTTCCCTAATATTTGTTTGAAGGGTGATATGTCAAATATCAATGAACTTATTAAATATGTGTATGGAAATATATCGTAAATAAACATCTGTTAAAACATTGATGATTATCATTTTCATATACACCCCTAAAATGTGTGGTTTGGTCCGTGTGTTACAATGCGATCAACCCCCTCCCCGCCCCCCTAAAACGTTATACAGAACAGTAGCTAGCTAGCTAAAGGGAGGCTGACGAATTTATCTCGAGAAAACTCAAATGATTAAAGTTTTCTGAAAAAATAAGAGTCAGAAATATTAGTATGTGCGAATTATTTCTCAATTAGTCAGTCAAATCAGCTCCAAATGTGTTTAAACATATATTTTTTTAAATAATGTTTTAACCAAAGATGGTAGTAACCACTAACCATTTTATGTTTCCTATCGGACATGTTTTATAGAGGACCCACAGGGAAGTGGTTCGAAATTTATCAACACAACAAGGTTGTTGTTTTTTTGCAATAAAGTGTGATAATGGCTGCACCAGGTATGTTTGCTCTAACATAAGACTCCTCGGTATTAATATTTTAATGGAAATTGGAATTAGCTAGCTGTAACTATCTTTTAGTTGTCTTTTGGCAGAACTTTTGGACTGCTAGTTAGCTAGCCTAGCAACTATGATCCGATTGGCTAGTATGATTGTGTTCAATGTTTTAAATAGCTAGCTAGTGTTATTTTGATAATAATCTGTGTATGGCATTTTAGTCTCCATTCGTCTGATAACAGCTGTGTTATGTTATCTCAATGTGAATCATATACACTGAACACAAATATAAACGCAACATGTAAAGTGTTGGTCCTGTGTTTCATGAGCTGATATAAAATATCCCAGAAATGTTTTGTACGTACAAAAAGCTTATTTCTCTCAAATTGTGTACACAAATCTGCTTACGTCCCTGCTAGTGAGCATTTCTCCTTTGCCAAGGTCAACCATCAATCTGACAGGTGTGGTATAATAAATAAGCAGATTGAACAGTATGATCATTACACAGGTGCACCTTTGGGGACAATAAAAGGGCACTCTAAAATGTGCAGTTTTGTCACACAACGCCTCAAGTTTAGAGGGAGCTCGCAGTTGGCATGCTGACTGCAGGAATGCCCACTAAAGCTGTTGCTGGAGAATTGTTCATTTCTCTACCATAAGACACCGTTTTAGAGAACTTTGTAGTCTGTCCAACCAGCCTCACAACCACAGACCCTGTGAATGGCATTGTGTGGGCGAGCGGTTTGCTAATATAGTTGTGAACAGAGTGCTCCATGGTGGCGGTGAGGTTATGGAAAAACAACACAATTTGCGTTTTATCGATGGCAATTTGAATGCACAGAGATACTTTGATGAGATCCTGAGGCCCATTGTCGTGTCATTCATCCGCCGCCATCACTTCATGTTTCAGCATGATAATGCATGGCCCGTTTCAGCATGATGATGCACGGATATGTACACAATTCCTGGAAGCTGAAAATGTCCCAGTTCTACCATGGCCTGCATACTCAGACATGTCACCCATTGAGCATGTTTGGGATGCTCTGGATTGACGTGTACGACAGAGCGTTTCAGTTCCCGCCAATATCCAGAAATGTCGCACAGCCATGAAGAGTGGGACATCATTCCACAGGACACAATCAACACTATGCGAAGGTGATGTGTTGCGCTGCATGAGTACACTGGTGGTCAGACCAGATACTGACTGGTTTTCTGATCCACACACCTAACCTTTTTTTGTTTTTGTTTAAGGTATCTATGACCAACAGTCATGTGAAATCCTAAGATTAGTGCCTAATAATTGTTTTTGTCAATTGACTGATTTCCTTATATGAACTGTAACTCAGTAAAGTCTTATACATTTTTTTGCATAATGCGTTTGTATTTATGTTCAGTATAAGAAGGAATCAGAATATACCGGCCTACGTTTTTGCGAGACTTCAACAAAGCCAAAAATTGTCCCATTTCACAATGATTACATTTGTCAATTAATTTGCAGGTCCCAATAAGGACAACATCAGAGCTGGGTGCAAGAAATGTGGTTACCGTAAGTCATCTTTATTGCTTATATTATGTCTCTAGTCTAACTCTACATATTCAAGCCTTGTGAATACAATTCCAGAATGTTTCTTGTTGTCCCCTGACCCCTGTGCCATAATCATTCTGTGCTAGATACACTTTCATTCTAAAGTACTTCCCTTCTTCACTCACTTTTGTACTTACTCTGGTCATTTTATCAGCGGGCCACCTGACGTTCGAGTGCCGTAACTTTGTGCGTGTGGACCCCCGGAAAGACATTGTCCTAGATGTAAGCAGTACAAGCAGCGAAGAGAGTACAGAGGACGAGCAGGAGGATCTGCCTCATGACAAGCTGGGTCGGGAAGGAAAAGACTCAAAAGGTCTAAACCTCTTTTACATTTTGGAATCTCTGCTCAGCATGTTGTTAGAATGATCTGAATTCCAACTGGTTACTGGTACAGACATGAATGCCATTCTGGACATATGGAACAAATCTAATGAGACCAACTACAATCCATAAGCAACCAAGGCTCTTCATCATGTACTCTCTGATTACTACCTCATTGATGCCTGGCGAGCTCATAACCCTAAAGCAAAAGAGTACACTTTCTATTCAAACAGGCACAAAACATTCTCCCAAATCGATTTAGTACTATGACGTGCCTACGCTTTTATTTTCTTTATTCAAGAAAATAGAAATTCGACATATGAGCATATCTGATCGTCATGCTTACTACTGCCAGATACACATTCCAGATTCTCCTACAAGAGCCACAAGATGGCGCTTTAATATTTCCTAACTACAAAATCCAAATTTTCTGTGACCAATTTGAAACTGAATTGAATGAATTTGTAATTATTAACAAAAATTCAGTCGAGGATCCTCACATTTTATGGGACGCCATCAAAGGCGTTATTAAAAACAATACAACTACATTTGTATCTGAATTCGCCATCCATCGAGTTAGACTCATAGTTAGAACCATTTCATCCATGGTAATTGACCCAGTCATCTACTGGCTAACAATGATCAATTACTGAATATTGCAACGATTGAATCTGAATCAGGTGAATTACTATACCCGAAGCCAAATTAATCAACTAAAGAATCTCCCGTTGTTATAAAGAATTGTACACCTCTGATTTGTAAATCCACACCAAGCCCGATTGATTCCCATTTAAAGGATCTAAGAACTCCTCTTCTCTCAGTTGAGGAAGCCAGGCTTGCTGGGAGCCCACATCTCTTTCCATGAACTTAAAAGGGCATTAGATAACATCAATAAAGGCACATCACCTGGTTGGGCTGGTATTCCTGGTACTCTATTAAAAATGTTGGAACCAATTAGGTCCACTGTTGCTTGAAATGATTAACACAGTCGTTTACAAATATTAATTTGGAAGGGATGTTAGAACAGCACTAATTTCCCTTTTTATATATATATATATATATATATAAGGTAAGGACGCCATTTTAATTTGCTAAACATAGATATTAAACTTTTTTCAAAAATTCTGTCGTCTTGTCTTGCTACTTACCCAAATATTATCCGAAGATAACATCTGTTGTGTATTACATATCTCATATGCTTCATCATAAACCAAAGCTCCTTGGGCTGTTCTATCTCTAAGATTTTGATAGACTAGAATGGTCATATCTTTGTGACTTGGCTCAAATTTCATTAATATGACTAAAATACTAAATGACAATCCCGCAGCCATAGTAATAACAAGCAATACGTGCTTTGTTCTATTCAGTATAACTGGAAGTTGCAGGCAACGTGATCCCATCTCACCTCTGCTATTTTTGTCTATGGAGCCCCTGGCCCAGGCAATTTGACAATCTAAAGAAATTACACCACTATCTCTAAATTCTACGGATCACGTCATCTCATTATGAGCCGACTTTATCTTGACAGTGTATTTCAAATCCCTCCCAAACACTTTGAAGAACATAAAGAAATTCAGCTACATCTAAAGTAAAATACATCTAACCAAATCTGCCCTACTGCCTCTCAAGACCCCGATGGAGGACGCCATCTCTACTTATGGCATCACTATCGTTTCCCTTTTTAAATATTTGGTTTTTAGATACATTTCCTTCCTTAGATTAAACCATTGCCAGAAACTTTAACAGAAAGTTCAAATCAATTCATTCCGACCATTCCGGTTTCTTTAACCCGCAGAATATCTCAAATCAAATTTGTATTTGTCACATGCGCCGAATACAACAGGTGTAGTAGACCTTACAGTGAAATGCTTACTTACTACAAGCCCATATCCAACAATGCAGTTCAAAAGTATTTACGAAATAAACTAAAGTAAAACATTTAATGAAAAGTAACACAAAATAACAATAACGATGCTATATACAGGGGGTCAATGTGCAGGGGTACAGGTTAGTCGAGTTAATTTGTATATGTAGGTAAGGGTAAAGTGACTATGCATGATAATAAACAGTGAGTAGCAGCAGTGTACAAAGCAACGGCGGGGAGGGGTGTCAATGTAAATAGTCCGGGTGGCCATTTGATTAATGGTTCATCAGTTTTATGGCTTGGGGGTAGAAGCTGTTAAGGAACCTTTTGGACCTAGACTTGGCGCGCCGGTACCGCTTGCCGTGTGGTAGCAGAGAGAACAGTCTATGACTTGGGTGGCTGGAGTCTGACAATTTTTGGGGCCTTCCTCTGACACCGCCTAGTATATAGGTCCTGGATGGCAGGAAGCTTGGCCCCAGTGATGTACTGGGCCGTACGCACTACCCTCTGTTGCGCTTTACGGTTGGATGCCGAGCAGTTGCCATATCGGACAGTGATGCAACCGTTCAGGATGCTCTCGATGGTACAGCTGTAGAACATTTTGAGGATCTGGGGACCCATGCCAAATCTTTTCAGTCTCCTGAGGGGGAAAAGGTGTTGTCGTGCCCTCTTCGTGACTATCTTGGTGTATTTGGACCATGATAGTTTGTAGGTGACGTGGACAGCAAGGAATTTAGCTCTCGACCCGCTCCACTACAGCCCCGTCGATGTGAATAGGGGCGTGTTCGGCCCTCCTTTCCTGTAGTCCACGATCAGCTCCTTTTGTCTTGCTCACGTTGAGGGAGAGGTTGTTGGCCTGGCACCACACTGCCAGGTCTCTGACCTCCTCCCTATAGGCTGTCTCATAGTTGTTGTGATCAAGCCTACTACTGTTGTGTCGTCAGCAAACTTAGTGATGGTGTTTTATTCGTGCTTGGCCACGCAGTCGTGGGTGAACAGAGAGTACAGAAGGGGACTAAGCACGCACCCCTGAGGGACCCCCGTGTTGAGGATCAGTGTTGTAGATGTGTTGTTGCCTACTCTTATTGTCAAAATTAATATATAACTCCAGAATTTCTGGAGTTCAGTGCTTCCCTTGTCTCCCACTACTGGCTATTGTGAAAAAATCCATAGTGCGGTTTCGAAATGTAAATGGCAAGGTAAGTGATCCCGGATAAAATGATCAATCTTACAAAGAGGGAAAGAAGTTGGAAAGAAATATCCGTACCAAACTTTAAATTGTATTTCCAGGCACTAGCATTTCATCCCATCGTAAATTGGTTTAGATGTGATTCTTCCGGCCCCTGGCTGAGTATGGAGAAAAATACAGTGTTTCATATTGCCCTGGAAGAGGTGCTCTTCACTGATATACTATATATACAAAGTATGTGGGCACCCCTTCAAATGAGTGGATTCTGTATTTCAGCCACACCTGTTGCTGACAGGTCTATACTTTCAAGCACACCGCCATGCAATCTCCATAGACAAACATTGGCAGTAGAATGGCTCAGTGACTTTCAATGTGGCACTGTCCATAGAGCTGCCCTGGTCAACTGTAAGTGCTATCATTGTGAAGTGGAAACGTCTAGGAGCAACAGCGGCTCAGCTGCGGAGTGGTAGGCCACACAAGCTCACAGAACGGGACTGCCGAGTGCTGAAGCGCGTACTCATAAAAATCGTCTGTCCTTGGTTGCAACACTCACTACCGAGTTCCAAAATATTTGTTTGTTGGGAGCTTCATGAAATGGGTTTCCATGGCCGAGCATTTGCGCACAAAAGCCTAAGATCTCCATGTGCACTGCCAAGCGTCGGCTGGAGTGGTGTAAAGATCACCACCATTGGACTCTGGAGTGATGAATCACGCTTCACCATCTGGCAGTCCGACGGACAAATCTAGGTTTGGTGGATGCCAGGAGAACGCTACCTGCCTGAATGCATAGTGCCAACTGTAAAGTTTGAAATGTTGACTCAAATGCTGCCCACAGTTGTCATGTTGGCCGGATGTCCTTTGGGTGGCGGACCATTCTTGATACTAACGAGAAACTGTTGAGGATGAAAAACCCAGCAGTGTGTCAGCTCTTGAGACAAACCGGTGCGCCTGGGACCTACTACCGCACTTAAATCCTTTGTCTTGTCCATTCACCCTCTGTATGGCACACATACACAATCTATGTCTCAATTGTCTCAAGGTTTAAAAATCAGTCTTGAACCTGTCTCCTTCCTTCCATCTAAAGTGATTTGACGTGGATTTAACAATTGACATCAATAAGGGATCCTAGCTTTCACCTGGATTCACCTGGTCAGTCTGTCATAGAAAGAGCAGGTGTTCTTAATGTTTTGTCTACTCAGTGTATATGTACCTATTTCCATCTTTCTTTGCTTTTAGGCACATGGAGAAGGGGTGGTATGGTAAGGATTTTTCTGTGGAGGTGGGAAGGGGTGGAAAACATGGTTTCTGGGTGGGGGGGCGGGCGGGAGGTGGTTGGTTGGTTGGAGGGAGACATGTTGATTGGGGGAAGGGGTTAGAGGCAATATTTTTTCCCCCCTTTTTTTCTCTTTACTTACTACATTTGTTACTTTTTTGGCTCTGTGATGCGAGCTAACCATTTAAATTAGATGAGTTTGTATATTGTGCATTAGCCCCCCCCCCCCCCCGCCCCTAGAAAATAAAAAAATGTATAAAGGTTTGGTCACAAAGAAAAAGGTCAATACAGTACAACCGACAATAGTTATTTTATAACAGACTACTTAGCACTGCTCTGGTCACTGTTATAACAGGCTTTGCTGTGTTACTATGTTATAACACAGTTACATGACCCTGCTTAGTTGTCTATCAATCCTTGGCTTCCATCAACTGTGTTGCTCTCACTTTTATTCAAGTGTTTTTGTCTGAATGGCTTTGTGCATTTGTCCTGATTGCTGTAGGTCCCCAGGAGGACACCAGGAAAGTTAAACACAAGAGGAGGAAGAGTAAAGACAGAAAGTCTGAAAGAAAGAGGTACGTCACATTTGTTTCTCTCCGGTATGTATGAGAAATAATTATGCATGGTGGTAGTGTTATGTTTAATCACTGTGGATGGCACAATCTCCCGTAGGTCTTATTCATCGAGTGACGAAGAGGAGAGCAAGAAGAGAAAGAAACACAAAAGCCACAAGAAAAAAGGCAAAAAGGAAAAGAAAGAAAAGAAGGAACGTCACAAGAAGAAGCAGAAGAGGAAAGGTGAACCTTCCTCGTCTGACAGCTCCAGCGGGTCCTCTGACACTGATTGAGAAGATGGAACGTTCAGGGACAGATTTACTGAAGTGTTTGCTACTCGTCATTTTTACGGAGGAATCGATCGAGCTAAAGACGTGATTGTATTTAGATCCACTTTACCTTTAAGATATTATTCCTTTTTCTTCAACTTTGATTTTATTTTCTTTGATGTTTTATGTCCTGTGGAAAGTAATAGGTGCAGACACTGAGTATATCTGGCCCTTGTGTGTCACAGAATCAAGGACCATCTGTAGCCTCTGCTACAAAT